>NC_084588.1:22244811-22332311 GCF_033807715.1 Cololabis saira | reverse complement strand
GGCTGTTGGACACATTTATCGTCGGTTATTAAAGGGACTCTGCGGTACCTGGTAAGCAGAAACTGGAGACATGTAGGGAGACATTGCAGGCTGCACGGTCATTATCCTGTTGGTCACTGGATACGGAGATGGATAATATCTGGGAAGCAGACAGTATTTCAAAATAAAGCCCGGGAATTAAAGTTAAATAATGTCACAAACTGCTTAGGTGGTGCTCAATTGTTTGAGAACGTTCAAAATGTTTTCCCATGAATATGATTTAAAGCCTTCACACATCCTAAAAACAGATAAAGAAAACTCAATTAAAATATGAGACAAAGGGTTATAGTTGGTCTTCTGTGCGCTGAAGGAAATAATTCAATATTCTGAATCAGTGAGTGACAAAAAAAAAACAACAACCCTACTTGAAAGATTAGCGTAAATTTTGAAGTAACGTTTAATTCAGATGTTGTCAATCAATGTGATAACAATCAGGCATGAATAGGCACATTATGTGGGTTAAAGAGCAACGCTTGTGGAAGTGTGGGATGCCAAAAATAGTTTTCTGATGCTTATCTGGCTGGAAGATTTTTCAGAAGAATCTGGACCCATCCACAGTCATGTATGTACTGCATGAACCAATTCAAGAGAATCCTTACCCTTCCCTGGAGTGTCTGGGTAACAAATTTGCTCCAAAGAAACATGTCTAAAGTTACAAAGCAACTAAAGCCTTCCTTGCTGGTTAATGTTAAAGTTCATGAATCCACCTTCATCAGAACATTGAACGATAGCAGAGCATGTGGCTCAGCAACAAGGATAAAGCTGCTGTTCCGCTCTGTAGAAAGAACATTGCTGCTCTTTAGCTGAAGATCATGCGGACAAGGACGTCACGCAGCAAGACCAGAACCCCAACGCATAAGTCTGTTAAAGCAAATAATGAATAAAGAGGAATAAAGTCAATATTTTGATTCAGTGTGTATTAAGTTGAATTGAATAGGACCCAAATGAATGTAATTATGATTGGAATGTAGTTAATGAAACGTGGATTCAACTTGACTACTTTTCTCTTTAAAGTGCCCCGAGGTGACTGCTGTTGTGAACTGATGCTTTGTCCACAAACTGAGGTGAACTGAACTGAAAGCTCTGACTGTAATGGGAGGACATGAAGTGAGCAGTTTGTGTAAGGAAACCCACCAACATCTCAGTCGCAGCTGTTCACTTCTGAACAGGGAAACAGGGTCAAATTCCTGCACGCTGATGTGACAGAAAGATCAAAAATGACCTTAAGTGTTTTAGTTGTTTCTGCACAAGTTATGTGACAGTGGACGCAGAAAGCAAAAGTTAAGATGCTTTTTTACGATCACAGATATATAATGTTAGGTAATTTGCCTCAATATGCAAATACTTTCTTCTCATTTCTCTAATTGTGCCCCCTTTAAATGTTTTTAGTACTTGTGTGAAAATCTAATCATATGTCATATTTATGGAGAAATATAAAGGATTTTAAAACCTTCACAAGATTTGAACACTATTCACTCACCCGTTCTGTATAGCTGCTGAGGAGGGGTCGTAGGTGAGAGTCATTGCACCCTGAGGTGAGAAAAACAAAAAATAACCAACACGGCATATTTTCATCTAATCACATGTACACCAGAAAACAGAATTGAATTTGTTTATGATTAATATTGATTCATAATTTGTAATGGATCAATATCAATATACATTTTTGAGCTCAGTGCGACAAAATACACAACAGGCTTAACAAAACCAGGACAATCTGTGTACAGATGCAAAAGGTCGTTAAATTGGGCTATTTTTAATTTGATCTCAGAAGCACAAGAGTGACAGTTTGATTCAAATTCTGATTGTTATTCCTAAAAAGTAAATCACATGCTTTTCCTAAAGGATTTGTGTTGGTAACAATGCAGTAAAGAATTTTCTTTTTGTTGTACTTTTATAGTAATTTGAGATCTGTATGCAGCTTTATTTGTTTTGCTCATCATAATAAATAGATTTTTATAAGTAAATTAACATTGCACATGCCTGGATAAATAACACAACACATTATGTGAAAGATCGCCCAGAGAAGGCGAAGAGCAACAAGTCATGTAAGATGAGGGGTGTATACGTACTATTCTGAGATCTCCTGACTGTCCATTGGGAACAAATCCACTGTGAGCATGTTTCTTCCTTTGACTGTCTGCAAACTTGCACAGCAAGGGCTGAGTCGGTGCTGAGGACAAAGCATGAGACAAATATGAAATATGAAAAAAATAATCCTCTTTTTCTCCACAGTTTTCTCAGGAAGGAAAGTGCAGGTGAAAAAAGTGAAGTCCTCTTTTACCCAGAGCTCCAGAAGCTAACTTGATGAACTTCCCATTGAAGTGGGAGATAACTGCATTACACTGCTCCGTTGTGTCCATCCTGACAGGAGAGAAGATAACACAACTATGAGTCATCATTAACCGTTGTCATGGTCAGTGTGTGGACGTATCGACGTACCGTACGTATGGCTATCAATTGATTTTTTATTAATTTTTTTAATGTCCTCTAAGACATTTGAGAAAAATCTGACTAATGCTGTGGTTTCTGGTTTGAATCTGCAGAGCACCACCTGCAGCCTCAGAAAGGTCAGACAGCTCATGTGCCCCACGCAGAAGAATTTGCATGTGTTGTGAGAAAGCAATAAAATAAACAAATGGCAAGATATGAGGGTATTAAGGAGATGTTATGGCACGTTAGGTAATTAGGAGAGAAATGTACAGAAATGTTTTTTTTTTCTCTTGTTGCAAAGATTCTGAGATTCTTCATGTCTAAACCAAAGATTTGAAATGAGGGGGTTTGATTTATTTGGAGACAGATAACATCACTGAAGAGTGTAGATGGAGGTTTATTCTACACCTATTTAAAAGGTGGTTTAACAGAGCAGAAATGAATGCGCCTGTTTTATTCTCCTGTGACACACCTGGCAAAGCCCACGCCTCGGCTGTTACCGCTGTAGTCTCGGAGGATTCGAGTAGAAACCACTTGGCCAAAGGGCTGAAGCATCTTCTCCAACTCCTTCTCATCCACAGAGAGAGGCAAGTTGGAAATGTAAAGATTCGTGGGGTCCTGCTCCTGTTGCTGCTCACGGGAATGAAAAATGGAAAAGAAGATGTACGTTGACTGCAGTTTTTCAGTGAATCACGCATGTGGAATTTGAAAATAATTCAAGAGAAAACACATATGAAGGCATTATTTCATCACAGTTATGTCAGAGTTTGACGCAGTATATTTTTGCTCTTAAATCACTATTGTTAGATCTGATAAATATTTGCTTGAACAAACAAACATATGTAACATTTCCTGCACACTCACACTCACACACACACACACACACACACTGGAACACACTTTTTCTGCACCGCAGAGCAGATCAACACCTCTACAGTCTCCCTTAGAAACAGCAGGAGAGGAGTGTCGCCATAGCTACCACAAACTGTGTTTTACTGTTTGTTCCAAACACAGCAGCACACACAGGCCTCCTGAGAGCAATCATTCATCAATTAATTCTCACCCAGGTATTCAAGCAGAGCAACACCCAGGTGGGAATGAAATGGGAGTAAAAATGGAGAATGCTTTACCTTGTGTTCATAGAGGATCAAGAATAGCTCTGGGCAATAGTGCCGCCGATAAAGAGCTCGGGGGCAGACATCTGTATGTCAGTGTGACTTTATTTGTAACTCGAAGTGAGAGTTGTGAGTAATTGTGCCACAAGAACTTTGCACAGTTAAATCAACCCACCCAGAACGGTGTGTTAGTTAGTGTATGAGCTGGTTGGCCTGCATGTAATGTGTCATAGTGACTGACAGGTTATTTGGCAGAGCGAGAGGTGACATCTGGCTTCAGCGGTGAAAGTAAATGGGGTCACGGGAGGAACAGCTTGTCAGCTGAGGACATGTGACTGGTCTAATGTCATCTCCAATACACACAAAGCACAAGTCCAAAGAAATGTTCACAAGGCTGAAAAATATGCGCACACACACACACGCACTCTCACACACACACACACATACGCGCTAACAAACCCACGTGCCCGTAACAATCTCACCTTGGCCATCTGGGCCTGTATGCCGCTGGTTTTCAGAGCATGTACTGCTTTTAAAGCAGCCGCTGGGCTGTCGAAGTCGACAAAGCCGTAACCTGTCATTGACAGAGTAACATTTTGATCAGCATTCATTAGAGCACAAAAACAACATCCAATCAATCATAAGGAATGCATCACACTGATTTACTGCTTATTTACATGAATGCAATATTCTTTTCTATTTAGAAACACGATACACATTTTGTTGTAAAATTAGATTTAAAAACATATCCTTTTCAAAATTACTTTTTTTCCCATCAGATTTACATGAGATGAACCTCATTTTCACTGCTGTGGAGTAAATAGACTCAAGTAGCAGTGGCTGACAGGATGGCTACAGCGTTTAAGAGACAAAATGCTCCAATTTAAACATGAGCGTTTATGTCCACAAACCATCATTGTAGCCTAATTTCTACGCCTATTAATGACAGAAAATCAGATTTCACATGGTCATCACCTGCATAATGCTTGTTATATATTGGTCAATATTTTTCCCACATCCATCACCTTATTTGACCACATTCCACATTTTTTATAGACATTCATGGTGATATTAAATTGAATTATTGTAGATTCAATTAGAAGAACCACTTATCTAAAGACATGTATATGAATATCACATTGTATTCAATATCTACTCCAAGGACACTGTATGTAGTTACTGGGGAGTTGGGTCTGTACAACATCCAGCGATTTCTGCATGTTTAACAGCATGCAGCCTACTTCTTTGACCACCTTGACCATCTTTATTTAGTATGTTCATTTAGTAGAACTGTTTATTCAAAAGAAATGTATACTTGAGGAATACCCTTTGCTCAATATTTTTTGCAAGGCCAGTCTGACATAAGTAATTGGTGCGTTGGGGCTCGACCTAGGAATCTTCCCGTCTATCTCCTGAGCTACAGTTGCTTATTAATTGTTTTCCAAAGCACAAGGGCTTTTGGGTCATTTCAAGTGGCATTAGAGCCAAAAAATAATAATTTATACCTCTTAAGTAGACACCAGTATGACAGCAACACTCTGGAATATATTTTGCCGACACTGCAGCCATAACTAATCAGAGTCCCTACGGGACTGATTATAACTGACACAATGGCCATCGTGCCAGCAAACAGTGAAATTAGCCCAGCAACATGAGCATCTAGACGGGTGCTTGAGGTGCCATCCTAAACAGCAGGTGTTACTGGTGAGGAACTCATTCAGGACTGCATTAGTAGCCATACAGTACATCATTCAGTCACAAACCTTATGCACAGTTTCAAACTTTCTGTTCTACTTTGCTTTTGCAACATTTGCAGTAATTCTAACTTCCTGTTTCCATGGGTCATATAGAGACCTGTAGAGACCCCCTCGCCCCTCCTCCTCACACACTAAATTTGTTGCGTGCAACATTAACTTTGATAATAATATACTGTGGCAAATGACAATAGAAACAGCCAAACTAATGTGGCTTCATCGGAAGATTAAAAAAGAAAAAATAAATAAATCTGCCAACCAGCACCTCTAAACCTGAATAATTACATAACCTGTTAGTTTTCTTTAATGATGGGAAAATGATAATCAGACTAGTATCAACAAGGTATGCCCAAAATCTCTTGCACTTTAGTAGGAATGCTGGTGAATGACTTTTATACATTTTTCAGTTCTGCAGTCATCTTGGTTGTCTTGAATAGTGGTTTGTAACATCAACTTCACATTTACATTTATTTTAATTGACATATAGCGTACTACAGGTCAATGGCCTTACTGACCTTTACATTTGTTGGTTGTCTTGTCCAGGATTGCCTTTGCAGACTGAATCTTTCCATACCTAGATGTAAAAGAAAAATGGAAACAAGCTTGATTCATCATTACTGTGTGATAAAACAAGACAACAAAACCTATAAAGAGACATTTTTAAAAATAGTAAAGGCTGGTCATGTTTTTGGAAATCAGAAATTAGAGGAGCACATTGCTACTTTATCTAAATGTTTCCAAATAATATGAACCCTGCAGAAATATTTGGTTGTTTTATTTCTGACTCTACACACAAGTTGAAATCTGACACAAACTGTGAGTTGCTCTGTGGACACACAGATCATACAGACTGAATGCTTGGCTTACATCACCATTCAGACCTTGTTGCTATGAAAAGCGCTTTCATTTCTGCTTTGTGCTGGCAAACACCATTGGGAACATGAACAAAACACAAGCAAACAGCACACAACCAGCTGCTGCGGGTCCCATGGCTAAATGCCTCTTCCTCCAATATGTTTCTGATTTAGGGATAAAAACAACAAAAACAAAAAAATGAGAGACAACTTCACCAATTTTGGAATCCACCAATACGACCACTCAGATGTGTATTGGTCACCGGACTCTTTTGCATGACTGCTTTGTTTTTTGCTTTTTTTTTTTTTTTTTTTCTTTGTTTCTTGAAAACAATCATTTTACAAACCACTACACATACCAAAGTTGGACTATTGCTCTTTCCATGTGTGTGCGTTTATAGTGGTCTGGTGGTTTGAGCATTTATGTCTCAGTCTACACTCTGGTTGCACCAGTGAACATTTTTCAGATTCCAACATTGAAGTTTTTGCACTAAAACAGCAAACAGTCTGTTCTTTTTTTCAGTTTGATGTAACTGGATACCCCCATTTAAATGCTATTTCGTCAGTACATTTACCCAAAAGTTGCAAAAATATAATTGTTGAAACCGAGAATAATTACATTTGCCTGAAGCAGGAACATTGTAAACAAACAATTTGACATTTTGCATCTTGTTTCCTTAACTTAGCACAAACACAAGAAACGGGGGCGAGAACAGTCCAAAGTTGATCAAACAAAGCTTGTATTACAAGTGTTTTATAATCATATACTATAAAATAAATGGATGTGGAAATGGAGACGGGGATGTTTAAGAGAGCCAGCGGCTGTCTACAGTGGTATCACACTTAATGACAGTCCTGTATTTAGCTTTATTAGCTTAACGTTTCAGAACCAGTAGCCCTCTCAGTGTGTCTAACGCCTCTGTCTAAAGCATGTTCAAAAACATGGCAACACTGACAGAAAACAATGACATAAAGAGGTTTTATAGAGCCTTTTTTGTCCTCTGTCTTTGTTCTAAGCTTCTTTATGTAAAGCTAAACTAACCATCTGTTAGCAATAGTTCTCTATCTAACGTCCTTTCACGAACATACATAACCATTCAAATGTGATAAAAGGTAATGAATTTGCAGATGTGAGCAGACAGGCTTTCTGTGCTGGGATGAGAGGACTAACTATGTGTCACTGTGAAAAAATGTGTTTTTTTTAGTGCTGGTATAAGTGGTATATGGGACCTGCAAGAGTCTCTACCGCAGGTTTATCTCACACGAGTTTCTTCAAAGTAAGAGTGTATCGAGAATCCAATGGAGGTTTGGTTATTTCAATACTGTGCATCAAGCTTCAGGGCACACTCGCATGTTTTTGCATTGAATCTTCAATCCATCTTGATTGAAGCGCCAACAACCAAGCTCTACATCGTAGGTGGTTTTTTAAGCTAAAACCTTATCATTCTGGCAGACAACCTTTTTACTAAAGGCTGAAGCTATACCATCCCTCCATCCATCCATCCATCCGTCCGTCCGTCCGTCCATCCATCCATCCATCCATCCATCCATCCATCCATCCATCCATCCATCCATCCATCCATCCATCCATCCATCCATCCATCCATCCATCCATCCATCCATCCATCCATCCATCCATCCATCCATCCATCCATCCATCCATCCATCCATCAGTTCATGACAGCACAGCTGTTACTGATCGATTGCTACGGCTATCAGTGAAACTATGAAAGCAGGCAAGTGCGCAAGCCAGCAGCTCGTGTTCTGCTGAGAACTAAAACAATGAATATCATATCATCTTAAATCCTTTGTATGCTTAAGGGAAACATCCTATGGTATTTGCAGCGCCAACAAGGTGCCAGTTAAATGTCATATGATGCTTTACAGTGAAATAAGCTTATTTATTTACTCAAATTTGAAATTAGTAAAGTAGTACATTTAATTTGAACTTATTGTGTGTAGCTGAAACTTAACAGCAACTGTATTTTTTATAAACTGCTCGCCTACGGTCAGGGTGAAACCATGGTCAAATCAGACAAGAATGATACTGCTTTCAGCAGCTGGTGTGCACACATGTTCATACTTGAGATGTTCATGCTGTTTGTACGTGTACTCACTGGTGACAGAGTTTGACCAGATCCAGGTCTGTAGTAGCAGGAGGCAGGCCTCGGATGTAAAGGTTTGTTTTGCTGAGCTGATCCAGGCCTGCGCTGCTGCTGTTGCTGCTACCGCTCGGACTGGACGGAGTCATGGGGTAGGACTGCAGACAGGAGACCCACTGTTAGGAGGTGTACAGGACCAAGATAATCTAATTTCAACCCGGGTCAACAGTGACCGGAAAAAGATCCGATCTGTGTGAAACACAAATACAGAAATGCAAACCTGGAACAATCTGACTTAGCTATTACACACTGGATTAAAAACTGGTGCCGGGGCCTTAACCCTGCTCACGGATGATCCACACTGGAGCCAATCATCCACTGAGCGACACCCATCCACAACAAGGTTCAGGGGTAGAGGAACAACCTTTTACACCACTACATGTATAGAATGGCTTTCAAGTAATTTTAGAAAACAGTACTACTACTTCTCTTTGAAGGAAATACTGTATGTTACTCTCTTTTATTCAAATGTCTGGGTTTTCAGTAGGAGATAGGTCAAACTATGTCCTAGCAGTTACTGAAAATGATTCTGCTCATCCAAATTCCAAAGAGCATATTCAAATTAACGTTTCCTTTTTTTCTTTCTTTTTTTTAAACAGAGCCTTTATGAATCACAGTGTGATTAAATCTGGTCACACTGCACATACTGGTATGGGTTCATCAGAAACCCACAGTTTTCTTCACATTTGTGAGCCACAGAACACCACACTGCCCCGCAAAGCATTTCCTTCCCCTTACTCATTCATTTAAATTACTCCCAGTCCTCCAAAACCTCTCTATATCACATCAAAGGCAGGACATGGAAGAATCACACCTTCTGGATAAAACTTTTCAGGGAGGGGCACAATATTTGTTCAGTTACGTTGGAATGAACGAGAAGTGAATCAGGGGTGAGACGCTAACTCACCGAATGGTGAATTCCTTGTTAAATTATTAGCTAATATTTAGTAAATGTGTACCAAACGATCATTTATATGAAATGAACAAAAGACAAATCAAAGACTAAATGCTAATTAACCATTACCTAATGATGAAATGATAATCAGTGGTGGGTTGGTAATTAAGTAATGATTCATGAATTTTTAAGAATGATGTTCCATTTTTGGGAGGGAATACGAAAAGTGGTGACGGACAGCATCAATACTTTGTAACTACTGTGTACCATGTACTCAGAAACCCTGAAGTTGAGGTCCTAGCATGGCAGCACCTGTGTCCAACTGGACTCTCAGCAGTCTGCCCGGCACTTATTCAGCTGGACCCTCCTATGTGATTTCTTGCTTGTGTTGTTCTCTCAGATGTAGTCGCTAAATGACAGAAGTAGTAGTAGTCGTAATAGTATTAGTAGTAGGAGTAGAAGTAGGTAATTACTAATGAAAGAGTTGCAGTTCATTTTGTGCTGGTAATCTCGAGAACCACTCATGAGCCTCCATTAATTTCTAGATGTTCATTAACAAATAATTACCGAATGATTCAAATATAGAATATTGTGATCTGTTCTGTCATCATTATAGACCATATGGTCTGCTTTTAAGAAATATTAGCAACGTACTTAATTATGAATCATCTATTATTAAGTCATTCCTAATTTTTTCCTTCATTTGATTCGTATTTAACTAATCGCTGGTTATTTATTAGAATTTCATCAGGAGTTGATCATCAGCTAATGGTAAAATTAGCAACCAGTCCCTGATTGGTTATTGGTTATTAACTCCCAGGAAAATAAGCACATTGTTGTACTCCCATGATTTTAATTATGGCTCCCATCAATTAAAAAAAATATGCTTAGAGAAAAAAAACAAGTATTTTACCAAGTATTCTGTCTCGTGTTCTGAATGCAGTTGAGGTATTGATTCCACTTGATCAGAGGTGAATGATTTCCAAATAACATCCAAGCCACGCTGGTGTTTCTGGCCAATAATGTTTAAGCGGTTATTTCAGTAGCTTGACTGATTCTTGCCATGTTTCCTGAATAAGTTTAGTCTGACATTTTATTTAGGTAACAATTTTAGTTTACAATCAAAATGTTAATATTTTAATGTTAGGATGTATCAATATGATGTGCCTCAAAAGTCAATGGATAACAATTTTGAATAATCCTGATTTCATTGTTGACCAAAATAATTGTAATTATGATTTTTTTTTCCATAATCAAGCAACTCTAGGTTACGCTGATTATTCTGGCTAAAAATATTTAAGAAATGATTTGGGTTTGGATTATTTGCTGGCCTGAGTAATTTTTTGTGTAGTCTGAAAACTGATTTAGTCTTCCTTTTTTAGTTTACCGTAGAAATGCAAACAGTGCTGACTGTCTTATTGTAAATTGTTAATGAAAGGATAAAATAAGGATGTGATGGTTGAATGATGAGGCGTAGTTCTCGTTCCCCAATGAAGAAGAGCTGACACTGCTGTGGCAGAAGGATCTGCAAGGTCTGTGATGTGCACAAGTACATTTTGTTGGTACGCATTTTCTAACTTGTCCTCATCTCTGACAAATAGCAGCTATGTGATGAAAATCACAAGGCCATCTTTAATCTGATTAACAGTGAAAACTCATTCTTTTCTCACTGCAGGGATCCTGTGAGATTGCCTTCAGATACATTAACATTCAGATAAACTGTACCCTCATTTTAATTCCTCTGACTAGGAGCTGACATTTCCCTCACCAGGGGTTAAAATATCCCTCTCTCCTCCCTGTGCCTGCTTGTTATTCCCACCTCCCTCCCCTAGATTAAAAGGTGTGATGGGAAAGCAGCCGGCAATTATCTCTCTGTCCACCTGAGAGAGGTAGAAATGTGAGAAAGCAGGCAGGATGTAGTTCTCTCAGGTACACCGACATGGTGTACACGGCGTTACAGCCCTCTCTATCCAGGATGCATGAAGCTCTAAAAACGCACTACACTTAATTGACCCGTGTTGGCCAGAAAACAAGATTATATGGACATAATCATGTAAAGATGGCTTGCAGAGGGATGTAGATCGGGTAGGATCAGATTGATAGCAGTGGATCTTTTCTGCTCATGCATTTCATTCAAGATGCGCTATGGAGAAAATAGTCCACACGCACAGACTCCATACGAGGGCTTCCCAATGTCATGCATGCCCTGCTGTTCCCCGAATATCCGCTTTTATGAGCAAAAATGCATAGTGTGTGTGTGTGTGTGTTCGGCCTACCTGCTTACGACTGGTTGACTTCACCGGGTTGATTGTATTTGCAAAGATCATCCTGGAGGTTATAGATATATTTCAATTCCCCCTTTAAAAATTGCACCGATGAGCCACAAGAGACGGAAATCGAAGCGGTGAGAGGGGTTTGTAAAATAACCAAGGCAGCGTTATAATATCCGCATACTGATCGGGATGGTTTTTTAGAGCAAAAGGGGGGTGGGGGGGAAGAAAAAGCCTTGTTAGGTATCCTGACACATGTATGAGGCCGTCAGATGCGCACCGGGAGATGGAGCAGCCCTCCGGTCCAGCTCATTGATCTACGACGTCCTGCTGCAGACCAGCCAGCAGTCCCACCTACTACAGACCGAACCATCTGCAGCCCTGCAGGGTGGGCCCTCTATGCATCCGCCTGCAAGCAGACACAAAACCCCCTGCTCCAGATCTGTTCTGGCCCACAAACGCACGCCGATGCGTTTGATGTTTGCAACTCAATTTCTAATCGGACACAAAGTGCTTATGGGTTTGATTTGTGGGCGCACGGTCGCTGAGGAGGAACACTCGTCGCCTCTCGCGTTGTTGTCGTCCGCACATACCAAGCATTCCTCACCCCCACCTCCTCCAACCACACACACACACACACACATACACTCACTCACTCACACACACTCACTCACTCACACACACACCCTCTTCCTCTTTATGCCCTTCCCCCAATCCAACATACATGTCAGAGAATCAGGATGCAATGAAATATAAGCAGCGGTTGGCCCGGTCAGGAGGTCACATTCTCCCCTGTAAAACCCAACAGTGGGAGGGAGAGGATTAATAAACAAAACAGCAAGCAAATATGTGGAACTAAAAGAAGCAACCCCCTTCCCACCCCCCCAAGTATTTTTTTTTTTTTTTTGTTTAATATATATGTACCATGTTCTGAAATGAAGCCAGCATCTATAGGCTCCATGTACATACGCGTCAGTGTGACATAAATGTTTGATGATGGCGAGGAGGCTGAAATACTAACTGCTAAATGAACCCACAGCCCCAAAGACCCATTAATGTTTCCACCTTTGATTGCATTTACAAAATGCACTTGCTTGGGCGCTGTTTTTGAAAGTCTAAGCATTTTTTCATGTGACACATAAATAACTCACAGCACTAAAGTGATGAAAAAGAGGAGTATTCACGCCTCGGTTTAAAGATGAATTGACTTGCTATTGATGGTCTAGGTTTTATCATAACTTCTTTTTTCTCCACTGTGAGAGATTTATTTTTTTTATTTTTTTATAGCTAACATACTTTCTTGAGCTAGTAATGACATACTTTGGTAAAAATACAACAGGGATACAATATAAACACTCTTTTCAGCCATGTCGATAGATAGATAGATAGATAGATAGATAGATAGATAGATAGATAGATAGATAGATAGATAGATAGATAGATAGATAGATAGATAGATAGATAGATAGATAGATAGATAGATAGATAGATAGATAGATAGATAGATAGATAGATAGATAGATAGATAGATAGATAGATAGATAGATAGATAGATAGATAGATAGATAGATAGATAGATAGATAGATAGATAGATAGATAGATAGATAGATAGATAGGAACAGAAAGTAGGAACTTGTAAGTGAGAATGACGTCATACGCAAGTTGACCACGTTCGAGCGGCAAAGTCAGAAAATACATTGTAGCCTAGTCTAGATGCTTTTGAAGTGTCTAAACATTGGACTAACCATTGCCGCTGTTAGCCAGTGTTAACAATGCTCGTAAATGACAACGCTGTACGTGGTATTTAACACATGTAGACGAGCCACATTTGCACTGATTAAATACAAAAGTGAACAGTTCTGCGTGTGTCCCTGTCCTACTGTGAGTGGAATAAGTTATAAACATTAAAATTAGTTCATAATTTGCTCTTTTGATGGTTTGGTCAAGTTTCTCTGACTTTCAAATTCAAAATAAGTTAATATTAATTAAATGAATATGACATTATCACTCTGCACATGTATTCTTCAAGCCTCATTGGGTCACTATGCATTCATGCAGACCGTGCAGATTTTCAGAGGATGCAAAGCACAGGTAATGTATTTAAAAGTAAACACTGAGTATAATTTGTGGGAAACATCTAGACCAATTGGTAGGATATTTAAAAAATGTTGATTTGAACTTTCCTATCAGCTTTTCTCAAAAAAAAGTTTGTATCTACCTTTTATACCCTTTGTAACATGAGAGTTGTACTTAAAGATTAAAAGAGTATTAAATCGTCTAAAAAGCAGGACACAAATAGTCTTAAATAAAATGGACAGAGAACAGAAAACAATGTGCTATAAAGCTGCCAAGCTAGCAGTGAACCTCACTCTGTAAATCACAGAATATGTGGTACATCTTAGCCATTATTAGTATTTTTTGTGTTAATTCATACATAAAGGATGAAAATTGATGAAAATGCTCGAGGGGAAATTACACGGCCACATGTGTTGCACTGGAATTGTTGGGCCCAAATGTTTGAGTGAGCATTTGCCTTTCACTTTGATCTTATTTCATTCATTTAAAATTCACTTTAAAAACATTTAGGAGCTCAGAGCAGTGCTTGCCACTAGCAGCCACCCTGCTGCAGGTCCTGCTGGAGATTTATAAAGCGACAGTAAAATCCAAATCCCATCAGCATGCAGGGAGGCTCTTAAAGCATCAGATTTCTCTCCCTTATTTCCTCTGCTGCCAGGATTAAGGTTTCATGCTGGTTTTCTGTTTCAAGAGACTTCTTATGTGCCTTGAAATGTTCAGTCATTTCTATCTGGATAATCAGCGGTAAAAGGCTTCCTGTGCTTGTTGTTATCCAGTTAGGCTGATATTGATTAATAACACACACACACACACACACACTACATTAAAGATGGTGGCGGATGCTGTTTTATTTTTAATTGAAGGAAGTGCATTTCACAAATCAACACAGTTCATGTAGCCATCCAAAAGATTAGCAGATCCGTGGACTTCCGCTCATTTATCCACGTGTTCATTGTGTCTCTGGGAAATTCACCACAAAGCTTCATAAATTAATGTTCTCTTTTTTGACTTGAAATTAGCCGACAGCAAAATGACTCAGCAAACCGTGAACCCGCTGGGAAAACTAATTGAAAGTTTTTGTGTAGTTTTATACCAATTTTGGTCAAGTTATAACTTGAGTTCATCAAATAGGGAATGTGCTCTCTGCAAAATTGCTGTTATTCAAGTAATATAGTGGTAATGAGATATAAATAACCCAACAGAAATGAAATAATACCAATGCATTTGAACTGAGAGGCAAGATGAATAATCTATACAGTTTACTAAAGAACTGAATCACGCTCTTTGAGGTAGAAGAAGCTATTTCATATCATCATAAGGAAGCACATCCTGATAGCGAGTGCTTGATGTATTGAATTGTGTTGAAGCAGCAGGGGGTCCTTTGGGTTTGAAGAGGGGAGGGACTGAGGAATGCAGATGATTATCTACACCCTCCACACCCCCCGATGAATATTGGGAGTTTGAAAGTCTCTCAGAGACATCAGAATGCCAACTGACCTGTCTGGCACTGCAGCGTGGCCACCGCTGGGAGAAACTACACTCCTTGTTCTGCAGAAACTGGCGACGACCCGGCCAGAATATGTGAAGCTTTCAGAAAAACCCGGAGATGGTGTGGTTTGGCGGAGAGTTTGTGGCTCCACTGGGAATAATGAAATGCTTGCCTGAAATATGAGAAACCACAAAAATATCAGAGAAGCCTCCTTTCATTTTAGTTTTTGAAATAATGACGTTGTTTATTATACCACTTGTTCTCTATGAGTATGACATCGCTGTAAACTTTTGTAATATCTTACTGTGTATTACTTGTGGACTGTAGTGGTATAATTGTAATGCAGAAACATTTACTGGAAGATTTAAAAAGGCTGGATAATAAACATGAGATAAAGAGTCATGTGTCTGATAGCTGCAATTATTTATTTATACCAGTATAATTGTTATTATGAGTTCCAGCAAGTAGGTCTAAGATGTGCATAAGTATAAAGATGTTACAATTTTATATCATATTACTCATGGGTTGTCTTTTAAACAGTATTTTACATTTTATGTTTAAGCAGCCTGTGGGTTAGTGGTTAGCCCTGTTGCCTCACAGCAAGAAGGTCCCCGGTTCAACTCCCTGGCCAGGCGGGGGTCTTTCTGTGTGGAGTTTGCATGTTCTCCCCCTGCTTGCGTTGGTTGGTTCCCTCTGGCTTCCTCCCACAGTCCAAAAACATGCATAATAGGTTGATTATTCTAAATTGCCCGTGAGTGTGAGTGTGCATGGTTGTCTGTCTGTATATGTGGCCCTGTGATGGACTGGCGACCTGTCCAGGTGAACCCCTCCCTCTCACCTGTAATGAGCTGGGATTGGCTCCAGCAGACCCCCGTGACCCTGCAAAGGATAAAGCAGGTATAGAAAATGGATGGATGTTTAATGCATGACTTTCTGAGACTTCAGAAAAAGTTTTATACAATAAAAAAATAGAAATTCAAATAAAAATATCATTGAATTACTCAATGTATTCATAAAATATCAAATAATTATTATTTAGACATTTTGAAAGACAAAATCGGAGATGTTTTAAATTCCACTATATGATATGAACACTTAAAATAAAAAAAAATTAAAAAACAGGATATTATCTGTATCATTTCATGTCCAGTCAACACCCCTAAAGTCCAAATCATCAAAATTATTGAAAAAAAAAGCATTAGTAAATGTTCACACGTCACACATTACAGACCAAATTTGTCAAATTATCATCAAAACAACTTCTAAACAAACACAACAACAACAGAATTGTTGGCGAGGGTGTGATCATGTAGTAGCCAATCATTCTCATATCTTTTGGACATGTTCAAAAATACAATTATTCTGGCATAATGTTATCCAAACAATGGAGGAAATTCTAAATCTAAGAATACCTAAAGACCCAAGGACTGTATATTTGGGACTTATCCCTGTTGAAGTAATTGGAAAGAGAGACATCTACCTCTTCAAAATATTGACTGTTGCTACTAAGAAGGCCCTGACAAGACTCTGGATGAGAAGCGATCCCCCAGGACTGACACAATGGCTCGACATTGTTGAAGAAATATATACGCCATGGAAAAATTGACATTTTGTTTGAGAATTAGAGGAAGGTATTTTGCTCAAAAGTGGCAAAAATGGTCTACATTTAAGGTCAAATCCCAGCCATGCCCTTAAAGAAGGGAAAGAAAATAATGGCAAAATATTACATCTCCCCCAGGTAGTTATGTTATGATTGTCACTATCACTTTTTATTTTTATTTTTTATTTTTTTCTCTTTCCTTTATGTGTAACTTTAAAAAGACAAAATAAAAAGTATAAAAAATAAAAATAAATAACTTCCATGGATAGTTGTATATTAATTTGTAAACGTGAAATATGAAGATGATCTTGATAGTGGCGACCCCTGGTGGTACATGTAGTAACTGCAGGCTGGGTGGTGGTGACTACGTCATCAGCGCGACGGAAGTAGTTCGAGTAAAAAAAGGTAATTCTGGCTGATTCATTGTAGCTTCTGTTTCTGCTCACCGTGAACAAAACTCACTAACCTGAGCTTTCGAAACACCTGACAACAGGTAAGTACAGATACAGCTTCCAGGCAGTACGCGTTAAATATGCGTATTTGGAGTGAGTTATCCAGATCGGAGCATCTTTAGTGGGTGTTTAGTGGCGGTGGAGGAGGCTCCGTTAGCTCAGCAGCTAGCGGTGACACCAAAGTGTAGTGGTGTTGGTGTTCGTTGTTATTAACGTCTGCAATCAGGGAGGACCGGGGGACCGGGGGACCGGGGCTGATTCAACATTAGAGAGTGGCTGTAATTGATCTCTTTTAACGCCGTGTTTTACCCGCGGGGCTGAGGTTAGCTGTGTGGAGCTAACTCCAGCAGGATGGGGCTGGAGAAGAAACGCTTCATTTACTGATTTAACCCGTAAAAGTAAATAAATACCAATCCACTCACACTTAGCTGCATGTGTTTGATGACCAGGTTAAAGGGTTATTATGAAAGTATTTATGTCAAACTGAAAAAGGTGGAAGAATCTCTTTATTTCCAAGTAATTTAACCGTAGAGTCGCTCAGATGTGACATTTAACCATCACGGTGTTATTGGTTATTTATGAATATTTATTTGAACATGTATATAAAAATAAAAAGATAAACATTTACATCTTCATATTCACATATGTTCTAAAAAAGGAGTAGGAAGAAGTTTACCCTTTTTCCTAGTTCCTACCCCTTTGTAACGATATGGATTTACATTATTGTTATTATTATATCTACACAAAATCCATAGAAATATAGTCTATATAAATACTACTTAAACATGCCTATTATTACATAATTATCCATATAAGTATATAGAAAATATAAATATTACATAATTATTATATCAATATCTAGAAAATACAAATATTATATAAATCTATATAAATATACACTATATAAAATACATAAATATCCCTATAAATAAATAAATAAATAAATATATATATATATATATATATATATATATATATATATATATATATATATGTATATATATATGCTACATAACTAATAAATATATTACATAATTATAACTATCCCTCTCAACATATAATATATACTACATAAATATCTAAACATATCTTAAGCAAGTATAATATACAATTTTTCCCTATTTTATTTGTTTTTCACACTCCTCGTTAACCCATTTCCTCTTCCATATACCTGTGTATAAATCATTTTTTGTATTTCTTTTTAAACAGATTTATGTTATTACTTTGTTTCATTTCCTGCTCCAAACTGTTCCACAGAGTCAGTCATTTAGTGTTTGTTGTTAGTACTTGGTACGCTACAGTTATTTTCTCCCTCTTTGGATGATAAGAATTGTTCTCATACAGAATAAGATTCTGATATGACTTTGTTTTTTAATAATCATACAGATTGGCATCAAAGTTCAATTTGTATTTATTTAATGACTGTCTGGCGACTCCTTATAGATTTCAACATGGATCGGCTCTTGAGGCTTGGAGGTGGGATGCCCGGACTTGGCCAGGTAAACAATAAGCTTGAATGGTTTTATAAATGAAAAAGATATATAATTATGACAACATCAGTGTTTATTAATATTACTGTGAAAACTGTTGGCCAAATGGGATACTCTCATCCAATACACCTGAAGGATTTGCGATTGAAGTATCGTAGTGATGTGTCGAGCATTTTGTAATCTTTTCAGTTTAATCCAAATTGATTCATTTTCATGATTGAAGCTGAAGTAGCTTTCATCAAACCTCCTTACAAAATATGGCATCTGAATATTGGATGATGCCAAATTTAAGTAGCTTGAAGTGAAAACAAATTAATACGTTCACCTTTGACTCCTCAGGGCCCCCCCACGGATGCACCTGCTGTTGACACAGCAGAGCAGGTGTACATCTCTTCTCTAGCCCTTCTCAAGGTAATCACACATGTTCAGCATTATATTTGTAATATTCTCCTCCTCTGAGTTCTCACGGTGATTGCTCTTCATCAGATGTTGAAGCACGGGCGGGCTGGTGTACCCATGGAGGTCATGGGACTGATGCTGGGTGAATTTGTGGATGACTACACAGTGAGAGTGATTGACGTGTTCGCCATGCCTCAATCAGGAACAGTATGTATTCTGCACAATATCAAAACATGCACTGTTGCGTTATTGTTATTATTTCTCCTGAACTAAAGTTGGGGCAGTATTGCTGTACCTACATTAATATATGTTTGGATTAGAAGCTTATAGTGTGAGCATTAAGATAAAAAGTTACACTGAGGTTTAGTTGTCTTCATTAAATGGTGATTTGGGGCTTCACAGGGAGTGAGTGTTGAAGCTGTGGATCCAGTCTTCCAGGCCAAAATGTTGGACATGCTGAAGCAGACTGGCAGGTAAGAGTCTTGAATATTGGCTGAGATGTGTTTTTGAAAGAGAGATGCTTGGTGTTAGACCTCTTAGCCTTTGAAGCCTAATTTCTAAAATGTCACTTTGACCCTCTTAACTACTAAAGTAGCCAAAGCATAAGCTCCCGGCTCAGGCATATTTGCAGGAAGCCATGCTTTTTTTTTTTTTCTTTCTTTTTCTTCAAAAAAAAATTACCCTTTTTCAAAAACAACACTACTAAATGGTTTCTATCTTTTAATTCCACTCATACTTGCTACTGTCCATATCTATTATTCATCAGACCGGAGATGGTTGTGGGGTGGTACCACAGTCACCCCGGTTTTGGCTGCTGGTTGTCGGGTGTGGACATCAACACACAGCAGAGCTTCGAGGCCTTGTCAGAGCGAGCTGTTGCAGTGGTAGTTGATCCCATTCAGAGTGTTAAAGGAAAGGTACATGTGACAGGATTTTGCACACGGCCCTGGAATATCAGGAATACTAATTATATGTATACTGCAGTTTAGAATGAAACACAGTTTGACGTAACCTTTTTTTTTCTCCTGCTACTGTTTTCTTCAGGTTGTTATTGATGCCTTCAGATTGATCAATGCCAACATGATGGTGCTGGGTCATGAACCCAGGCAAACGACGTCCAACCTGGGTCATCTGAACAAGCCCTCAATCCAGGTTAGTTACACATCTTCGTTCAGTAGGTGTTTTCCTTAGAGCGGTAAAGAAGTAGTAGTACCACTATTTCTTAACCATATACAGCCAAAGATTTAAACAAACCTATTCAGGATTAACTGGTAGCTGTTCAAACCTTTAAAATATAAGGATTTAAGTGCAGTAACATGTTTTAGCTGTTAGTATGCAGGGAAACTTCACATTAGATGCCAAATAGGAAAAAAAAAAGTTGATATCACATATTCCATTAATGTTGTAGACATTTTATCCAAAGCTCCATATCTTGCTTATGGGTGTGTTGACGTCTAGATTTTTTGAAGAATGAACCTGCTGAACACCACAGATCGACGTGTCTTTTTTCCTTTTTCACTGCTCCCTAGTTGCACGTCCCATCTCCTGCATCCCCAGCTCCACTCCTTTGGTGCTTCAGCAGTTGTTCTGTTATGTTTTTTCAATAGTGTTCTCTTGTATAGAGCTTTTGTAAAATGGAAAAAAAAAAAAACACCACACAATTCGCAGTCAGGATACAGGATAGTTGCTGCCTGGCATTACATTGCTCAGAAATGTTTTTCTTAGGTGAAAAGTGCATTTTCCACAGAAAATAAAAAATAAAGTGTGAATTTAGCAGAAAATATAAAGTGTTACACTTAAAAAAAAAAAAAAAAAAGATTAATTCTAATATGGGGGAATTCATTGTCTTTATTAAGGAGATTTAAGATATAACACAGTTGCCTGGTTAGTGGGGAGACATAAAAAACAACTGAATGTGTATTTTAAAACAGAAACTAGACTACATTTCAAACCACTTAAAACTTTTTTTGTCAAAGATAAAAAAAAAACCCTTTCAAAGGAAAGTAACAAAATATAATTTCTAATATTTGGAGTAGTTCCTCCCTCTTTACTGACCTTCTCAGATCACCACCAAAAATGTGTGTTTGTGTTACTGCTTAATGTAGTGACCGGTTGGTTTTCTTGTGTTTTAGGCTCTGATTCATGGACTTAACAGACACTACTATTCCATCACCATCAATTACAGGAAAAATGAACTTGAGCAAAAGGTTTGAATCCTACACCTTTTTAAAAAGTATACATTTTTAATAGATTATCTTCAGTAGAACATTATGATGGTGTCCTTTTTATTATTTAGATGCTGCTGAACCTGCATAAGAAGAGCTGGATGGAGGGTCTGACCCTGCAGGACTACAGCGAGCACTGCAAACTCAACGAGACCATCGTCAAAGAAATGCTGGAGCTGGCTAAGAACTATAACAAGGTACAACTTTAAGACATAGTTTTGCACTTTAAAAAAAGCCATTTTGTTCTGTAAATGAAAGATTAAATTGACCCTTATATCTCACCAAACATGCATGCCCAGTTGAAATTAGTAAAAGTAATGCTCATTTGAAATACTGTCAGTCTTTGTAACCTTTTATTTAAACTTTTCAGTACTATGTTAATGCCAGAGATTCAAAATGTATATTTCTAAAGTCGTATGATTTTACCATTTTTCTGGCTACCTGTTTCAATGTTGCATGTGGTAATGTATAGACATCTTAGTCATTTAAAAGCTCTAAAGAATAAGATGGATTTTATCTGATTTAAATTCAGAAGATTTTGATTTAATACACTGTGCAGACTATGCCCCCTAGTGTTCAATGTAGAGAAACATATTTCTTTGCTGGTAATTGTCTGGCACTTGCTGATTAGGAATCAGCTTTGTGAAAGACTCCTTTTGCTGCTCAGCTTAATTCATCCAAATAGTTTTCACTTGAATTTTCTCTAAATGTAGTGATCAGTCTAACCATCTAGCCAGCAGTGTGTTAGTCTGTTAACTATTTAATGTGTCCATCTTGGCTCCCAGTGCAGTAATGCCAAAATCCACCACAAAGGTTAACACTTTCTGATATGCTGGAGAGGAAACAAAAATCAGAAATGCAGTTCAGTTGACCTGTCATCATGGGGAATGAATGAAGGGAATTGTCCCATGCAAACATACGTAAATGTAATGCTCATGTGCACATAGATAGTGTTTTGAGTAATCAAAATACAACATTGTTAAATAATACAGCATTATACTTATAACAGTGATAATTAGAAATGAAGGGATGCTTCTAATAAAGGCCTTGTACCCTAATAAATTTAAACAGAAGCCCCTGTATTTGGAAAATCAGATAAGAGAGCTTTGCAGTATGTCCTCAGAAATGTAACCTGCAACAAGTGATGCATGTTTACCGGAGACGGATGGTGATTAGTGACTGTGCATTGCTTCCCCCTCAGGCTGTTGAAGAGGAGGACAAAATGACCCCAGAGCAGCTGGCAATCAAGAATGTTGGAAAACAGGTACTGAAAACCATTCCAGCTAAAAATAACACATTTATAAAGATTCAATCCAGTCTGAGCGAGAGAAAGACGGGTTACTTTGTTACTGTTGCTTTCTAATTATTCAACTGAGAACAAAGACTAATTAGAATTAGCATTTTCTAAAAACATTGAAATTAGATCTTATGGTGGATATTTTCTGTCCTTCTTGCAGGATCCTAAGAGACACTTGGAGGAGCACGTAGATGTTTTAATGACGTCCAACATTGTCCAGTGCCTGGCCGCCATGTTGGATACAGTAGTTTTCCAGTGACGGCTCTCTGTGTGTATAACTGTTAATATTACAACCCTTGTTTTGTTTTATATAAAATAAATGCGCGTACGAAATAATACACTTAATTGTCTTGAGTTTTTTTATTCTATATTTTGTATATGCTATATATCTACTTTGTAAACATTTAAGGCCAAGCAAATGGGTAATACCATCTTATTATGGAAGTGCAGCAGTATTCTATGTTTAAACTATTTTTATTCTTTAACCTTGACTAATGCAGTAAGTAGCCTTTCTTTTTTTTTTTTTTTCCTAAAAAAAGATATTTCTCTTTTCCAGAAGGGTCACATTTTTAGTATGCTAACAAGTAACTAAGGAGATTAAAAATACTGGGTTAAGAAGTATTTGATGTTAAACGGAATCAGCTGCACATCGGCATTTGGTGAAAGTCAAAACTAGAACTCACTGAAGCATTTAACAGTTAAAATGAGACTTTCTGTTAACACAACACATGTGGTTTTCGTAAGACGACATATCAGTAATCACAAACACACAATAGTTTTTTTTTTTTAAAGGATGCACAAAGGGAGGAAAGGGACCAATAGTACTTTACCATGATCAATAGTAGTTCTTAAGATTAATGCCATTTAAAATGAAATGTCATTTAATGCAGATCATATTTGCATTGAATTAAGATTAACGCAGCTGTTGGCTGAAGTAGAAGTGACATTAGCTAAACTCATTGTGGTTGGAGCAGTGGGGAGGTAAATATGGAGCGTTGTCCCAGGGAGGGTTTATGGCGCAGGGAACAAAGACTTATCTGAACCTTAACTTTGAAGTCCTGCATGTGGCTTCTACGTTATAAATGTATAATGTGAATAATGGGCCATGATCGTCTGTGTTCTACTTAAGTAAAGTTATTTGTTCTTGCATGATTTGATAACTTGGAAGGTAGCAAGTATTATAATATAGACAAGTTTTTGAGCCGTTTCCGCTCTACTTCCTGAAGTCCTCCCGTCGATGCAATCCACTTCCGTTCTGGCGGACTAGTTCTGTATTGCTAGCTAGCACTGGCGTTGTGCCGACATAGCACTGACAAAGAGGATATGGCAACTACATGGATATTTCAAAGAAGAAAAGTGGTTCGGGAACGACGTGTGCGGTGGTTGGTTGTAAGAACTCGAGAAAGCACCTGAACGTGTGGTTAGATAGAGCAGTGGTTCCCAACCTATTTTCCTTGGAGCCCCCCCTACTTGTGTCTAAGACCAGCCAGGCCCCCCCGACCCGTACGTACTAGCACCAAAATAGTCTTTATTGAAAAAATGAACATTATGTTTTTTTTATACATTTCTCTTTGGTTTACTCTGTATACATATGACTTTGTTTTTCTCCAATGTCACCAATGTATAAAATACGCACAAAAGGACATAAAAATATATCTGAAAAATGTCTCTTTTAATATGAGACCAACATTTTTTAACATTTTTCCTTTAACAACCTGTCAGAGTAGATTTAATGTTGAGTAATGATATAATAATGATAAGGAATTATTCCTAACAATGTCTTATGAATGACTCGTTCGCAAATATAATTTTTACAACTGCATAATTTCAAAGCAGACAAAGTTTCGCTCCCCCCCAGAGATCTCTGGCGCCCCCCCCAGGGGGGGCCCGGACCCCAGGTTGGGAGACACTGAGATAGAGAGTGCTACGACCACAAACCAGCTACGAAGAGGCAACGTCCATGCGCTCCGTTGTTTACTTTTTTTTCGCCAGCCTGATACCGACTCGGAATCCTGGCTGAAGGCATTGAATCTAAAAAAAAACACCCTGAAACATTTTTGTCTGTTCGCATCACTTTGTCGACAAAAAACCAACAAAGGATAATCCTTTCCCTGAGTTGTGGTTGGGTTACAATCGCTCTCCTCAGCCAAAGAGGCGTAAACTCACCCGGTGGACCGCTGCCTCCCCCAGAGAAACAAACACTTGAATATGAGGGTAAGTTCAGCAACTTTAGCTATGAAGCTGACAATACTGTTAATTATGAAGAAGTTTTCATACACTAACATTGCTACTGGTATTTTGCTAAGGCAATTGATGGTTTTGGAGATGGGACAAACAATGCCCACCATAGCTACATTAATTGTGTGTGTGTGTGCGTGTACATCATAAATACAATACAATGCAATGTAGCAGGCTGTTGTGATGATTGTGTGCCCACCATAGCTACATCATTAATAGAGTGTGTGTGTGCCTGCGTGTGTTAATGTTAGTGTGTTAATGTTATCCTCCCAGTTTCGCACTGATTTGGGTGGGGAGAATAACGCCATCTCCAGTCAAAGTAGTAGAACCGTGTTCCCATTGCAATGACATAGTTGTCGACATTAAAAGCTCACGAGCAGCGAGTCTTTGCTTTAGCCTAGCATCCAGGCCGCTGTGTTTACACCGGTAGACGCTGCGCAAATCACTTCCGGTAGAAATGAAATGCATTTGTGTAGGGTAATGGCGGCGGCCAGGTCTTGGCGCGTAAAACTTGTCTATAGATTAATTATAGTAGGTTAATTGAAGTTTTGAAATTGCGTAGGTGTGAGTGTGCATGGTTGTCTGTAACTATGTAACTCTGTGATGGACTGGTGACTTGTCCAGGGTGTAACCCCTGCCTCTCGCCTGTGATGAGCTGGGATAGGCTCCAGCAGACCCCCGTGACCCTGCAAAGGATAAAGCGGGTATAGAAAATGGATGGATTAATTAGGAACTCTTGGGGAAAAAAAAACATTTTCTATATTTACAGTGTCCTGTTCGTTGACTCACTCCATTTCTTGCTGACTAAATTAAAATTAGCATTCATTCTCCAATTTCTACCAGACATTGCACATTAGATGGAAAGATCTGAGTAATTATGACCATTGCAGAGTTTCAAAACATGTCGATCAGCAAGTCTGGTTTTTAATTTTGCTGAAGTTTGCATATGTAGTGTATAAGATGTGAGTTGTTGATAAGGACCCTTTAAGAGTGCACTGGTCTGAGTAGATGAGCCTGCAAAAACTGTTACTTTTTCAAATCACCTGAAAAAACATATACTGTGAAGTAGACAAAGTATTAAGAGGATTTACTTAAGTAAAATGATCCCAAATGGCACTGAGGTATAAAAATGCAGCAAATATGAACTTTAATCATAGAAAATACTGCACAGGCTCTAATTAAAATACAAATTTGGTGTTAAATCTGTCATCTGAATTTGGTAATGTAATACTGTGGAGTGGGGGAAAATGGAAATGGAAGGGGAAAAAAAAAACATGTACCTTTTCATGTGCACTTTGTTCAACAATTTTACTGCGAAGAGACTTAATGTTCTCCCTCTGGGAGCTGGGCTTAATGGCCACTATCCATCTCAATTTATTACTGTTGGAGGAAGGGGGGCCGGCAAAAGGGGTTCGCAAGATTGCTGCAATGATGCAACTCGTATTCCTGTAACTCCAGAGTAGGCAAAGAACATGGAGCATATGGTCCTCTTCTCCTTCCAGTATAAACTGACGAAACAGTCAGGAGAGACATTCCTCTCCTTTGGGGGCTTCAGGTTATATAAGCTTTTCTCTGGATCAGAATGTCTGTTACCCTCTTAGGAGGAAATTGAGAAAAAGAAAAAGAATCAAAAAAATTATAGACTGAAACAAACCATCCTCCCCAAGGCCATTTTGAGGCGAAACCCACAAAATTCCATACACAGATTTAAGTGTCCATTTGTATGACGTTATGTGTTTGAACTTTATCACAAATTCAGAGTTTTTCTTCAGAGATTTTCTTTTTGTGGAAAAAGTGTGATGGAAACGTGACTACTGTCCTGCCCACACACACTTGAATACATGAACTACGGTAGGTGCTGACCGGACGACCTCGGGTTGGCTAAGCCTGCGTTTTTGCGCAGGGTGCAGCGACTGCAGCGCTTCAGTCCTACTCTGCTCTGTTAATCTGGTGCAACAGAACATATGTGTGATATAACATAGAATAACAGGGCTGTCCGAACTTTCCTTCTCCATGGTTTTATTTCTGATAATTTTCCTTCGAGCCAAATGAATTAGGAAAAAACTGAATATAAGTACTGTATTTCAAATGCATCTGAAGTCTCTTTCTGTCTCATCATTTATCTGCATTCCTGTCAGCTTGATACACAAATGGCCAATCAACATTTTAGGTTAAAACTAATTATTTTAGAAAGACTGATGGAGTTTTGTGCTTCTCATACAGCATAGTGACATAGTTTCACTTTTCTCCAGCTAATAACAACTGTGTTTATTGTTCACAGATTGGTGTTAGTGTAGTGCAATTAAATCCTCAATCAGAATATTGTTCAGAGCTCATTTGAATTGCTGTCCAGTTCTGCATTAATGGCAGCTGCAAAATTATTTGCTGTCTTTTTCCTGGGCATATCTCCTTAAATATTAGGCATTTTAAAGGAGAAATATTATACTATTTTTGTTTTTTAAAAGTTGTCACAATTTCCTGACTTCTTAAATAAATGTCACGTTTCGGTGAAAACACCACAGTCATATAACCACCAAGTCAAAAGCCATTTTTTTCAGCTGTATAATTACTCATCAGTTTTTTTTTTTATGCCTTCAGACACCCAAACATAAAATGTTAGATGTTTAGTTTAAAATTGTAGAAGTTGCAGTAAAAGTCTTGATTGCATAAATGTCGGGGAAACCTTATCTGCTGAGTCAAGAAGATGGATGCTCTAACTGCTTTAGTGAACTCTTGACTTCTTTTTTAATAGTGCCAATTTAACTGGTAAACAAGTTTTCATTCACTTTAAAAAATGCCAAAATATAAACACAATGCCAGTTTCCTAATTATGAATTATAATGACCTTTTAACCACCAAGAGGTTCTCTTTGGCAGAGCATTTAAAGAAAACCTGGAAATGGCCCAACCAGTTGACTCCCCCTGCAGGAACAGGCCTCTTGTGTCTGCTCCGTCAAAGGAAGCACCACCTGTGAGCTGATAGAACATGCAGGGTTATTTTTGTGGTCTGTGAGGAGTCTGTGGACTGTGAGAAAATGTTTGAGACATTTGATTGTTCCTAGTTTTGTCAGTGAGATCATTGCTCATGCAAATATAGCTGAAATCCAGAGCTGCAGTCTGGAAATACTTTGATACCTGTCGCAGCTCGCCAGGTGCGGGCTGTTTTAAAGAGACTTTTCTGTCAAACTTCTGTCAAAAAGTAGCTTCATCAGGAGTTTGTATGCTCCCTATATAATGCAGGTATATATACTTAATGAAAGAACTGAGTCTCAGCACACACGGTAACGGATGTTTCGGATAAGTCACAGACAACTTGTCTGTTTTTGTCTGAATGTGTCATTCTCATGATGAACTCACAGTGCTGAGTCATACTGTACAGTGTTTTCATCCTTACCAGCTGATACTTTGGACACGTTTTCAGACACGGTGTCACATATTCTTTCCTGAAATGCCAGGAGATGTCTCTTTGAGATTAAGTCCTGCTTCGAAGTCAAATGGAGCAGCACAAACAACACCTCAAGGTTATCATCTTTTAGGATCTGTGATAAGAGACTTCCTACAGAAGCCCCCATTGTTGCACAAGTTAAAACCTGATGTTTCTTTTCTCCGTCTTGTTTTTTTTTTTACTAATTCCTACAGACTTTGATCAAACATCCCTCCACTTACTTTAGTGCTTCTTCTCAAAGTCTGGTTTTTCCCGTGTTTTCCTCTCGTGGCAAACCACTTCCAAATGGATGAGCTAAAGGAGGAGGTTGTAAACAAGGCAGAGGCTTTAATAAACCCCAACGGTTTTTTGGTGTGGTTCAAGAGGACAGATCACTCCCATGAGGGTACGGCCAAGTACATAACAGTCCGCCCCACCTCGATGGATGGAAACCAGAAGATGACGGCGTTAAGGCCTTTTAAGTGTGTGCTCTCATGGATGCACTGTTTGGAGCCCAATAAAATGTGAACAACTGTGTTTTTAATGAACGATTACATGAAAGGGAGATAAACTAATTTTTACCATGGTGATCTCCTTAAAATTCTCTGTTGCTAAAGTCACTGCGAAGCCATGAGGCAATTTATCCTTTAGAGTCCATTCTGGAGCTTAAAAACAGCTGCTGACAAAA
Source organism: Cololabis saira (assembly GCF_033807715.1). NCBI lineage: Eukaryota > Metazoa > Chordata > Actinopteri > Beloniformes > Belonidae > Cololabis > Cololabis saira. The sequence goes on along the minus strand of NC_084588.1, from coordinate 22,303,411 downwards.
ACAGACACACTTACACTTTTGTCTCAAGAGTGTAAGTGATTCTTGCTAACGCATATTGATTATTTTCATGGAAGCAAAATTGATACTTGTTGCAGGTTGTCCTTTGACTTCTCTAGAAACCATGATGAGGCTGTAGTTGGACATGAAATGTCTCTGCAGCTCAGATACAAGAGCCTCAGATCAGTGTGTGAACCTGTTCACCCATTCACACACATATCAATGCAACACTCCTAGTTTATAGACATCTACACAAATATCTTTAGAGCTTTATTGTTTTCATGCACACAATCCCACACCAATGAGCCCTGTACCAAACACAACCACCATAGTTTTACTGGATGATAATTCCCACCTAAACTACAAAATACATGAGAGTTGAAGCTGTGGAAATATAGAGAAACCTTGAAATAAAATTCAATGCCTTGCCAGTTTTGCTGTGTTAACTCAGTTAAATGCACAATTGGTGTCCATGACTGTATATGAAAGGAATTTTGCATTGTGCTTGTTTCTCAATTCACCAAGGGACAGGCTGGAAGGCTTATGTGGTAACCACTGAGAAGGAGAAGTATGCAACTTTACACACTCAGCGTTTTAAATGTAGTGCACGTACTACCAAGCCTGCTGTCAGCCAACAGTATTTCAAGTGTGCTGCAGGTAAACCTGCGTGTCAGAGTCAATATTATGTGGAATTACTGATGCCTCAAAATAAATAGCAATTCAATGTTGAGGTGAGATTGAAACCTTTTCTGTTCGTTTTGTTCAATGATTTGAAATGAAGGCATGTCCACTCTGTACTGTAAATGAGAATGTGTGAGTACTGCTGATTTTTTTTCCTTTTTCTGACATATGAGAATTCTGGGATATGTTATACCCTGCACATCTGGAGGAGCATACCCTTGGGGTAATAAACACCTATTCATCAACCCAGATCTGGGTTTTTTTCAGTCTCTCCAGAGAACCTTTTCTATCCCAACAGGATTTGACTTTTCCTTACAACTCATTAAATGTGGCCAAGTAAATTTAATGCGAGCTGGTTGAGCATTTATGCAGTCGGTCTGACAGCTGTGTTATATCACCTTACAGTCATGAGCGCCCTGCCTCATCGGTAAGATTGCCTTAATCTGCAAAGATATTCCATCTGGTCAGCCAAGACATAAACAGGACTTCACAGTCAGATAACCTATCTCAGTTCAGGTTCTGCATTTTGTATGTACACCTTTTTCTGGCAAATACCAAAGTATGAAACACCTGATAAATGGCATTTGCTACCATAACAAGGTGAATATCATCTAAGATATGAGGAATGCAGACTTTTTTTTGTATTAAGGGTTGACTGAAGCACATTGAAAAGACCTTGACATTTCTATGAACAATCAATAGCTCTTTATCTTTGGAGAGAATAAAAGGATGGCAGAGATGTAAAGTAGTTAGCGTTCCTCCAGGAATACTTGTAATATGAGGGAATGGGTTCCTGAAACTGAGCAAACAAAATTAAGATGATTTCCTGCTGCTCAGCTGCAGGGCAGAATATTTTATTGGATAAATAGCAGAGGTAATTTACAATATAATGAGAAGGAAATATAGGGTGTGATGGCAAGTATATGAAAAGTAAGCAAAAACTTTAGATAATTAAAAACATTTGCATGTAAAATGCTGCCAGTACTTCCTTTATTCACCCCTTTCTTGAAGTGGTGGGAGCCTGTGGGGGCCTGTGCTGTGTTTTTAGAGTAATGTAACAATCAGCCTCTCAAATTAGAATATAATAAAAAGCTTAACTTAACTAAGATTGCTATAATTCTTTATCTGTCTTTTTGTACATCTTTGGTATTTTTCCTTTAATACTCTGCCAATGAAAAACAGGATAGTATCACCAACATGCTTCTATGTGAGGATGGTACTCTTCAAGTGATGAGAGTTGTAAGATTTGTGCCAGATAAAACAGTTTTGTCTCACCTGAGCACTATACCTTGTATTAAGCAAATATGTGAGTATGTTTTTTTATTTCTTTTTTGTTTGTTCATTTTTGCATGCAGTATATTGCAGCCTAGTGAATGAAACTGTTCAGTTATCTAGCGGAGGGGGCACAAAGGCTCCTCAAATTGTGCCTAGAAGGCAAAGGCTGAAGAGATTGTGTAAAGGATGGCTGAGTTCACCCACAATCTTTGATCCAATTCCATTCAATTTACTCTATTAATCCAATTCACATAATTAATCAAGAAGATCAAGAAGACTCCAGGAGGTGTCCATCATCTTCTTGTTCTTGTTGACATTTAGGAGGAGGTTATTATACATGGCAAGATGGCTGACTTCCTTCTTGTGAGCTGACACTCCCCGCCGTTTCATCCACAAAATTCCCATTGTGATTGGTGCTGAATGTTGGAATAATGTCACTTTAGGATTGGCGTTAAAGAACTGGGTGGGACTTTCTACCACAACATTTGCCTGGTTTGAGTCCTATCACAAAAGACAGGAACCATTTTATGTCTAATCTTTTGGTAGCTACACTTACGAGCTTACAAAAATAACACGTGGAGTCCCCCAAGGTTTCATTCTGGAGCCTTTGTTGTTTAACATTTGTATGTTCCCACTCACTCAAAATATATACAAAGAACAAAGTATGTTACCATAACTATGCAGATCACACACAAATCAACATAACCATCTCACCAGGAGGCTATGATCCATTTAAAACATTGATCAAATACATTGATAAAATTAAAAAGTGTCTGTGCTAGAATTTTCTTCAGTTAAATAGAGACAAAACAGAAACAATAGTGTTCGGACCCAAGGAAGAAAGATTAAAAGTCAGCACTCAGAGCCAAGCCAGAAATCAGGGAGTGGTTCTGGACTCAGACCTGAATTTGAACAGCCACATTAAGGCAGTAGTGAAGTCTATTATCTATTATCACCTAAAGAACATATTGAGGATTACAGGACTGATGTCTCAGCAGGATTTAGAAAAACTTTTCAATGCTTTTTATCTTCAGTAGACAGGACTACTTTAATGCTGTTCTCACAGGTCTCTATAAGAAATCCATCAAACAGCTGCAGTTAGTTCAGAACGCTGCTCCTCACTACGACTGAGAGAGCGGACCATATATCTCCAGTTCTTAGATCTTTACACTGGCTTCTTCTGTCACAGAATATATGTTAAAATCCTGCTGTTGTTTTATAAGTCTCTGACTGGTCTAGGGCCGATCTACAGGCCTACTTCTGTACCCAGGGTTAGAACCAAACACGTTGAAGCAGTGTTCAGCTTTTATGCTCCTCCCATGTGGAACAAACTCCCAGAATGCATCAGGGCTGCTGAAACTCAATTGTTTTATGTCAAGGTTGAAAACATTTTAATTTACTTCTGGACTTCCGGATCTACCACAGTGGTATATTACCTTTATATTTGTTTTATTCTTTTAAAACTTATATCTGTCCATCTTTAATTATTTATTCTTCTTTTAAACTATTTTCTTTTTAATTGACTTTTTAAATATTTTCATGTAAAACACTTTGAATTGTCTTGTACATTAAAAATGCTGTACAAATAAACTTGCCTTGGGGTTGTTAAGGTTTGGTTAGTCCCACTGACTAGTGTTTGCTGACTAAGCCTTTGTAGACAGGGATGGTGGATAAAAAAACACAATTTTGGTTCTACTGTTCTTGAATGGATTCTCGAAAAAAAAAAAAAAAAATTTCCTCCATGCGTTTTTGGATATTAAAGTCATATATAAAAGTAAAGAGGACTTAATTAGGACTTCAGAAGTCATATTCAACCATTGAACTTATAAGTCATAACTTATAACTTACGCCTTACGTTGAGGAATGAATGAAGTTTCTGTACAGATATTTTAATGTAGCAATGTAAAAGGAGAAACAGTGACTCCAATTGTTTTCAGACATGTGCTCAAGTGCTCAAGTCCTGCTGAGGAGGCCGGTGGGTAAAGCTTAAATTCACTCCGGGAGACTGTTGGCCAGCATTTCTCACAATTAAGTGAAGTCATTTTTCTCCATGCTACCCCTCTCTTTGTCTGTTATGCAATGAAGCCATATGCTTCCAATCTAGAGGAGAAGGCCAAGAGCAAATAAGTCCAAGAATTCACAAGAATTCTTATCTTCCATAGGAGATAAACACATCAAGGAATGGCTCAGCCCAACCACGGTGTTTATTTAAAGGTGGCTCTTTGGAAATTGGATGAACAAGTGATGAGAAGCCTATGATAGTGAACAAATACACAAATGCCATCCGGGGGATCATCCAGAACATTTACCAATTGTTTATTCCCAGATATTTTTATCATGACGCAACAATCTTGGAAAGATTTGGGAAAATAAAGTCACTGTTTGCTGCTTTGTGTGTGAAGTACAATTATGACAATAACATAACAATAATATCCTTTTGTGATATTTTTGCCTTTCAAGGGAATAGAGTTCCACTTTTCTTTATAATAGCACTTAGTGGTCGCTAAATGGTGACATAGCTTTCCGATGAGTTTCCACCCACAGGAGAGGGCCGGCAGAAATGGAGTGTGTGGGTGTGTGTGATTTTTTTTTTTTTTGTGGAGTCAGACAGGCTGCGTTTGCACGGGTAAGAGGGTCATTTTGGAAAGAACCACAAAAGAGAGGTGCTGTTTTCACTGGTCTGGTCTGCAGGGACTTGCTGTCTGGGTCTGTGTTATTTAAGTCAATAATGAGCTATAAATTACTCATTCACATGTATGCAAACACAGTGAAGAGTATACATAACTGACTATTTACCCATTCCCTTCAACTTATAATGAGAGTTTAGCCAAATGAAAAGAGCTAAACCCTTTTTTGGGGGGCCGGGGTGAGGGGTGGGGTGTTGGTGGGAAGTCCGAATCTTTCCTGTAAGGCAGAGTAAAGCGAATCTAAAATGTCAGAGCAAAGAGAACAAGAGAATTTATTAGCAGCAGCATTTCTGCCAAAGAATGATGCTATGGAATTTTACTAGCTGTGTAATATGATTGATGTTGGGATAAAAGTAAAAGTTTGCAGAAGGAAACAGAATAGATTAAAAGAATAAAGATAGAAACCACTAAGATGGTTAAGGACTGTATAATTGAGCTGCCAGCAAGGCTCTCACTATTTTAGAACATGTGGATCACAATGTTATGACTAATATGAATTATGACCTTTAACACCAGTTTGACAGCTGCTTCCACTAAAATGCTGTTTCAGTCTTAACTCGAAATGGCTTGCTGCAGGCATATAAGACCGCTGCCTGTGTAGTAAGAGCAGATGAAGATGCCTAAAACTGTAGCAGTGAGGCTTACTGGAGATCATATTGTTTTGATTTGCTCCTGAATCTTTTTTTTTTTTTCTTTTCCGTTTTTTGCATTGATATGGCATTAACCTCATTACTTGATAAGTAAAAACAAATAAACAAACAAAAAAACCCCACATAGTTTCATTTATGCATTACAGAGGAAAATTATATACATTTACATAGCTGTGAGTGGGGGCTTTGGAACCCAATCCAGCATGATTAGACTTCTCTTTTATTTTGTTATCCATACATTTTTTTAAACATGTTATGCAGAGATTTATGAAACCCTTTGCTCTCATATAAAACAAGACCTGGACTTTTTCATCATCCCAGTGAATGACAACTTCCTCCAATTTCAAGGCCTGCGTGTTTTTGTTACTTACTGATAAGCAATGTCTGATCCATGTTTTAGTTTCTTTTCTTTTGCTTGACTTATGAGAAATCATATGATCTTATTTTAGTTTATTTTGCATGCAAAATAAACTAAAATGGTGATAATAATAATGGTTTAGTAAATAATGTAAAATTTCAAGCACCATTCAAAGTGTCATTTCTGTCTGTTTTTCCTTCCACAAAGCTTTGGCTTGTGTTCATATTTTAGTGTGATATATGTTTCCCGGTGTTCATTTTATGGAAATTAATTTCTTTATGGATGGATGGATGGAAACTTCCCTGCAGCCATGAGAAGAAGCCAGTTTTATCAGCTTTTTCCCTGTCGTTGGATGAAATATGCTCCAATAATAACAGGACCAGTACTAGCGAAGAACAAGTAGATCTTGGCCTGACAAGTATGTAGTCATAATTATGAAATATATTGTGAAAAGACTTATGAACCACTGTGCATGAACTCAGTATGTCACACAACTCCTCATCAGTTCATAAACAATGTTAGATAAATGAGCATGCGCAAGTTTTCTCTTGAAAATGTTACCCTTCATTGCACCTGGGTTCAGTCTGTCAGCTTTTTATTTTTCTCGCACATCTGTTGTGCAATGCATTTGGTTTAACCTTTTTACAGCTGCAAACTGTTAGATTTACACTTATTTAAAAATCAATCAAATGAACATGCAAATATCAAAGAAAAACAAAAAAGTTGGTGTTTTAAACTCATAGATGCACTGTGTTTACATATGTAATATGTATAATAGGAGCATCTAAAAACATTGTGCTGATGTTCAGATGATCTGGCAAGACTTGAAATACAACTTTGTTCCACCAGAGGTGACATAAATAATAAACAACTAATCTACCTTCATACATTCAAATGAAGGTGGCTGAAGGGATATTTTTGTCACATGTCAACCTTGTTGAGAGTACCAACTGGATACTAGCTGCATCTTGGCCAAAGGCACATACTGGCTGTGGGAAAATCTGCAAGCCGTCGACAATTGCTGATGGATATTTGCGTGCCAAATATCTGGAGCTGTCAGGAACTCGTGAATTTTTTCTTGATATGCTACCTCCATTTGGTGTGGAGTGCTATTGCTATATGAAGTGTCACGATATAATCGACACATGTAGCGTCAATGTCAAATCAAAGTAGAAATTAATAGATATCTTCTAATTGATATTATCTAATTTAGTTGAAAAAAATACTAGATGACCTCCATGACATCACTGAGGCAACGCATCAGAGGATTTGTCACTATAAAGCTATTATTTTACATTATTGAATAAACTGAATATGAAGTACTAATGCAAGTAAGTCCAATGTCTTGCAATGTTCAAGCAGTTTTCTTAATGGTTTCACTTGGAGAACACAATAGTTACAGGTAAGTTTGCTTACCTTTTATCTGGGTTATTCATATCTTTCAACTCTAGAGTTGTTGAATCATAAAAAGAGTAGTCTTACTGCTGTCCTGAATAGTTTTTTCTGAGTGCAGAGAAGAACTTGTCTGTTCCTGAATTTTGAGATTCAGTAGGCATTGAATGGTGTGATTTAGGGAAAAAACCTGAAACTTCAAATGAAAAGTAAGGACCAAGAGCCATATAAATGATGATAACCCCACTGTCTGCAGCAGGATACTCCTCATTGTTAACTCTTAAGAAATGTTTCTGTTGGTGATAATCTGCATGTAAACTTCTGCATTCAGACTTTTACACGTTTCTGCAAAGAAATGAAAGATCACATTGCCTTCCATAAAGTATGAACTGCCTGTTTATGTATATGTACAACAATAAGGAAATTAATTGTAAATCTTAGATACATTTTTCAAAATTCAAAATGAGTGGGTTGTCTTAGCTGTTTAGAGTTTGAAGGGATATATTTATGTATTTTTTTGTATTCACAGCTGCCATGCAATGCTTTTAACAACCAGGGCGAGCTACTGGAAGTTCAGTGTCTGGCCCAAGGATGCTTGCAGAGGGGCAGGAGATCAAACTGGCAACCCTGTAATTAGTGGACAACCTGCTCTATTACCTGAGACATGACTGCCTCAAACATAACAGTATCCAGCTGTAATAGATGCATCGCCGAGATGACTTTAGGTGTGGTCTCCTTCTTCCCTTACAAACGCAGACTGCTGGTTCCTTTGGTACAAGAACCCTTTTGATCTATGAAAACCATGAAGGCTATCCAAAGAGAAAAAGTTTGTCCTCATCTACTCTGCCAAACCCTAAAACTGCATTTAGGACCTGGATTTGGAATCTGCACTTTTGCTTTTTTGCTGATGTTGCGCACAAATATGTGAAAAGCCTCTTTCTTTACAGAGCACATGATCATGATCGTCTGTGCAGGTCTTCAGTATTGGTACAGTATGGTTGAAGGCATTATGAGCGACAATGTTCTCCAAGTCCTATCCATCATCAGCAACAGCTTACTTGAAGCCTTGACTGTGATATTCTACCAGGAACCTTGTTTGATGCACAATGGAGAAAAACACATGCAAAATATAGTTATAGAAAAGAAATGACACAAAAGTACATTTACTGAAAAGGCCTGTAGCACCCTATAATGTAATAATTTCCTGAAAATGTAATAACACCTGACAATGTAATAAAATTTGCACTTAACTCAGTCGAAAATGTAATAAAACCCAATAATGTAATAACTTGACCAATAATGTAATAAAATATCCTGACTGATATTGCAATAACATTTTTACCGATAATGTAATGTAATAACTTATTCGATAATTGGGAATTTATTACATTGTCAGGTGTTTTTTTTTTCTCCAAAACTGATAATGTAATACTTGACAAATAATGTAATATATATGTTCATTTTCAGTCCAGAGTTCTACATTTTGTGTTTTAAGAATCTAAGAATGTTTTATACACTGGACTTGAAACACCAGAATTACTATTGGGTTAAATTGCAGACTTTAGTTCCATGTAATAAATTCTCAATAATGTAATAAAGTATTACATTATTGGTAAAAATGTTATTACAATATCTGTCAGGATATTTTATTACATTATTGGTCAAGTTATTACATTATTGGGTTTTATTACATTTTCGATTGAGTTAATTGCAAATTTTATTACATTTTCAGGCGTTATTACATTTTCAGGAAATTATTACATTATAGGGTGCCACAAGGCCCTCAACTATGATCTCTAAACTGAACAGTACATCTATGTGTTAAATTTCCCCACATATGAAAGTTAGTTTGATTTACCAGAAAGTGTTTTATTTTTTTCTCATACTTTCCATCCATCCATACATTTTCTATATCCGCTTTGTCCTTTGCAGGGTCACGGGGGTCTGCTGGAGCCTATCCCAGCTCATTTCAGGTGAGAGGCAGGGGTTACACCCTGGACAGGTTACCAGTCCATCACAGGGCCACATATACAGAGAGACAACCAGACATATTCACACTCACACCTACGGGCAATTTAGAATCATCAATTAACCTAGTATGCATGTTTTTGGACTGTGGGAGGAAGCCGGAGTAACCAGAGGGAACCCATGCAAACACAGGGCATGGAAACTCCACACAGAAAGACCCTGCCGGGCCCGGGAGTTGAACCGGGGACCTTCTCGCTGTGAGGCAACAGTGCTAACCACTAAGCCACCGTGGTCCTCCTCATACTTCCCATTTCCTTACATTTTTTGACAGCTTTTTAAGAAAAGGGATGGTTTTTTTTCACGATGACCCCCACTCAGAACCCCTTCAACTTCCTCTTTGGCTATGAGACACTAACCACTGACCTCCACAACAAACTCAAACTTTCACAACATCTCAGCATAAGATTTTTACATCAGCAACCACAGACGTCAGATGGCACTGCATTCACTTCTGCAATGTTCGGCTCAGCTACAGTTCAACCTCATAGTCTGCATACATTTCAGGAAGACGCTTGTTTTAGAGACAAGTGGGCTTACGAACACAGCTAATCACTGAAACATTACTTCCTACTTTCTTTGTGTGAATGTCACATCTTCTGTTGTATCAAAGTTTCCACTGAGTCAGATAAACGGCACATTACATCAATGTCTGCAACAAGTGAAGACGTGAAAATGTCCCGACTCTTTTAACCAGCTGAAGCTTTGACTGATGTCATCTGCTGGATTCCTTCGGGGTTGAACGAGCTCTGTAATTACAGGAGGTTAGATATGGAGAGGGCCAACAAACACGCACAAGCACATATATGCATGCGCAGGGATGATATCATGCTTGTTTACTTGGAGTTTCTTTCATTGGAAGAGTTGAGAGTTTGTAGTTTGTCTTAGAAATAATGACAATGTCAGCTAAGGTGGTTGTGAGGTGAGGGTCAGGAGCCTCATTGAGTCACGGGCCTCGTGGTTTTGCAGTTTCTCTGTTTTCTTACTTTTTCCTGTAAGCATGGCAAAGATAGGAAACTTCAGTTGCTGGCTCCACTTCGTGATGAAGTAGGAAGTCACACACTGAACTTCTCTGGCCCAGGAACAAAAATACTCCTGCAATCCAAGATTGTAAGGGTTTTAATATGCTTGTAACTCCAGTAACTTCCAGCGGTAAACTGTAATGCTGTTGCTTAACAGGGAGAACTCCAGGAAACTCTGTCCATGTTGCTCTTAATGCTTTCTCCATGCAGAAAAAAATTCTGCTGGGAAATAATGTAAGAAGGCCTGTCAGTGTGCCCGTCCACAGGCCATGAGTCATCCTCTGACAAGTTGGTTCTAATTTTTGCGCTACCTTTCCGCAAATGTGAGTCATATCCAACCTGAAGTTGATGACAACCATATGCAAATGAACACTGGATATTGTGACTGTCACATACTTAGTTTGTGTTTGTCACAACAGGCTCCAGTAAGCCATTGGCAGTCACCCTCAAGAAAAAAAACCCCAAAACAAAACACATTACAAACTTATTGAGTTTTGGCTGAAGTGTTTGGCTGTCCGTGGCACAGCCAATAAAACGTTCAGGCATTTCCCTCAGAAAACAGCACTGTGGCAAACGGTCTGAGGAGCGCTGCTGTTACACTCACATGGAGCCAGATGGAGAGAAGTATGAAGACTAAGACCAAAAAAGGTAGTAGAGAGGAAAGAGGAGAGTGGGGGATGGTGAAATGATACCAAACCAAACCATGGATAATAGACATCAAAGATGGATATCTACACCCTCTTGAAATTATTCTTTTGGAATGCTGGTTTCTCTTTGCTTTAATGGACGAATAGTGTTTTTTTTTCTCTTGACAGTTAATAACATTTGTTCACTATTACTTTCTGTTCAGATCCCATCCTAAATTATTACATTTTATTTTTAGCAGCCAATGAATACATTTCATCAAAAGGAATGAAAGTCAAAATAGAAATAAAAGCCTAAAAATAAAAGAAAGGGATTCAGTTCAATCATACTCTATTAATCCTCCAGGGGAAATTATACTTTTGCATCATAAATGACGGATAAATCAAATTAAAAAAGGCATAAAGAATGACTATACTGTACAAGTAAATTAAATAAAAATCAGTGGCTGAAAAAGCTTTCAGGAAGTTGGACGTTCAACAGTTGTAGAAAATACATGTTTAACATCTCCGGCCACCGTGAACGCTTTGGTTTTAGTAGTCATATAACAATGGATCAACTCTAATCCCTATGTAGTTCATTACGTGATGGTCATTATGTAGGAGAGTTTGTTGTAGGTCACTATGAACTTAGCTGATCAGGAGAACTACCTTTTAGACTTACCAGAGGGATTCTTTTTTAACTCTTACCATCATCTGGTCCTGCTGGCCCTGCAGTCTGGAAGCCAGATAAAGAGTCACTGGAGTCAAATTTCTGCAGCCTTGTCTTGGTGAAATAAGTCATTTTGAATTCCTGATTTTCCCACAGTGTCCTGTTTAGCTGCTCCAAGTATGTCTGTTTTATTTTTCCACTGATCTCACTTTCCCCATGATGACCGAATGAAGAAATGGTTCAAATTTCCTCCTTTTTGCTCTCTGTTTTGTTCCTACCCCGCATCTCACACATCTCCTCTTCAGCTTGTCTGGATTTCAGGTCTTATTTTTGCTATTAGCTCAATCAGCTGCTCACACAAATAAACAGTTCCCATTGTCATGGTTACCTAAAATATATGTTAAAAAGGTGCCGGATTACCAGCAGAAATTCCTCGGGCAGCGGAGCATTGAAGCCAGCAGAGAAACGGCATCAAAACTTGTTTGTCTCAGTTGAAAATCTCAAGAAAATATAAAGAAAGGCACAATATCATAGAAGCTACTGCCTCAATCTGAGTCATTTTCACAAGACGTTATTTTGCATGTTAAGAGGAAAAGTTAGAGTAAGGGTTTTTAAAACTTTACTGATACATGAAATAATAAGACTAATGAGACTTCATGTTAGATGTGTAAATGCTCAATGAGACAAGGTGGATTTTGCACTCGAGCCATTTCTGGATTCACTATTCCCATCTGTTTTAGTTATTTGTCTTAGATTTTTCCACAATCAGTTTTGATTGCACAGAAACGAAGAGAAATTGTCAGTTTCCCGGAAGGTAGGGGAGGGGCTAACATGTATTCCACTGTTACTCCACTCTGTATCCAAACAACAATCTTTTTTATTTGGGATAGATCGGAACCTTAAAATGTATGCCTCATAATTGTGTTTGTGTTGCACTCATGTATCGGGGCTGGGAGTGTTGGGGGTGGCTGATGGATTTGAAATTCAGGATTTTTGGTTCTGTTAAATATTGGTAGGTAGGAAGAAACATCTCACTAATTGTTATAATTGGTGTCTTTTCCTATCCCTGATTGTTACAGTGACCTTAGTCAAACATAGCTATACAGTAGTTTAAGCATAAACTGCATTCTCATGCAATATTATGATTCGCAACATACAACACACTGGAAAAATGCATTGGCACCCTTTCATTAAAGAAAGAAAAACCCACAGTGGTCACTGAAATAACTTGAAACGTATCAAAGTAATAATGAATAATAACTTACTGAAAACTAACTAATGAAAATCAGACACTGCTTTTGAATTGTGCTTTAAGAGAATTAAGAGTTTCCTCTAAAGACTTCCTGTTTCAGCTGTTTCCACAGATATTCAAAATAAATTAGATCAGGTCTCATTAAAAGTCTTGATGCTCTTGAAATTTAATTGTACCTTCACAGATTCAAGACACTCATAACCGAACCTCTTCCACGTTTCACAATAGCCACAGTTTTCTTTCTTTCTTTTTTCTTTTTGAACGTTTCATTTTTGAATAATAAGTAGGATTCATTTCTTCCTTTTTAGAAAAAAAGGAGCTTATTTTGAATTTGATGCCAGTATATATAGGTTTTAAAGTTTGTGTTTCCAACTGTAATTTTGTTTTTACTCTTAATTTTCAAAAACCATTTGTTCGGTTGCTTTTTCAATTCATGATATTCTATTACAGGTCCAGGCCACTGGCATGACAGTTTAGCCCCTAAACCACAGCCGTGGCGTTATAAAATGTATGAGCTTTGACGTTGTCTTGCTGAAATAAGCATGATTCCCTCAAAGAAAGTGTTCTAGATTGCGTAATAGGTAGCTTCAAAAAACTTGCATACTATTCATTGTGGCACCTATAGAGTATGTGTTATCTTATACATGCCATTTGCAATAATTTCATCATTGGCTGATGGAGTTAAATTATCATTTTTAACTCACAAATCTGATGACTGTTACATTGTATGTTGTTCACTGGCAGATGTGTTCCATCATGTTTTTGTTCCCATGTGTTGATTTCACAACAAAAATAACCTAGAAACAACAAGAGAATGACTGGAAATAAGAGCAGTCATGCCACAAAAATTAGGATTTGGCTGCTGAGATATCGACCAGTCGGCGTGCTAAATAACTGGCTTATAAACTGCCTTGTGTGATGGTAGCGAGTGACAAAGCAGTCTCAGTACAACATGATAACACAAAGAAGTCGCCCAGTTTGTGGGTGCACTTGAACTTGTTGCCATTCATGTACCGTATTTCGCTGACTATGAGGCGTACCGCATGATTTTTGTTTCACTACACATGTTGATAGTAGAGTAAGTTACTATGGCACCAACTCAACACCAGACTTGTTTCAAAATTGCAACTGCAAAATGAAAAAGAGAAAAACTGCTTAAAAATGGGCATGGTTTTAGAAATACTGGCAAGAAAACAAAAGTGAAAATAATGATTGCATTCTCGGTTAGACAATTTGATTTCTTGGTTCCAGATTCTGTGTTTCGATTCCCAGCTTTTGATTCACATTACATATGACATTGCATTTGTGAAGAGGTGCGTTTTCTCGTTTCTTACGCAGGTGTAGGCCAATCCACTTTGCGCAGCTATACTGGCCCCATTTTGATTGAGTGTGGAGTATGAATTTAATTTTTGCCTTCACATTACACGTTGCTCGTTTAAAAAGTCACCTGATTTTGGGGATGTAAAAGGTTGTCCATGCCAGCATGAGGCAGCCCTCAAGCTATAAGATTCTTGCACATTTTCACCTTCAGGGTTGGCTTCAAAAAGCAAAGCTGGAGCTTGCTCCATGGCTGTACCACAACAAGTCCACCTCAGGCCCACACAGACACAAGGAACCATGTGAGCTCCAGTTCCCCCAGAGGAAACCCATGCAAGCACAGGAGGACTACATGTCCTCCATACACGAAGACCCAGGCCAGGATCCGAACAAGGAGTCTCTTAGTTGTGAGAAGACAGAGTTAACCATCCCAACTTTTTTGGAAACATGGTTGTACTTTAACCACACTGTTGATATAAAGCTCAATACTGTGCCAGGAGGACCCTTTCAAAATTGTAGAAATTAAAGTAAAATAAATTCCAGACTTCACATAAACCAGGAATGTGTGTAAAGTCAACATTCAGTTCAGGAAGCAGGAGTGTAACATCAGCACTTGTCTGTCTTTGGAGGTGGAATAAATCCCACTTCACAGTTCCAAGATAACCATAAGCCAACGCAGGAGAGATACTATCACATCACTGCTGCTGGTAAAATCATTGTCTGGGTGCAACTACAGCGAGGCCTCTGATCCACAGCTGCTCGGCCTCCACCCACTTTCTGTCTCCAAATCAAACCTCCCAGACCTGCTGTGCTCAAGTTGGCACAGCCGATATGGAAGGCTGTGTATAATTTCAAGCAGGGGTGTGAAAGTAGAACGCTAATACGAGTGTGTCTAGAAAATCAGTGCTAGTGAACACATGGAGATGTTCCTGTTTGAATCACATAAAATAGTAAAATCTTGTTTTTTTACAGGTTTTTGTGTGACCTTGTGCATCGTATAAAAAGCAAACATGGCTGTAGTTTGCAGGCTGTGTTTGCTGAGGTGTCTGCACTTCTGTCCATATTGGGGCAATGTCTTCCTGTGTGTGTGTGTTTAGGCAACTGTAGTTATTTGTACATGAAGACTTCCACTACTCAGTGTATAAGCTCAAGTCTGCCAGCAACACTGTGGACTTCAAGTCCAACTGGGATCAAATGACAGACAATTTTTCTTTCCGTTCATCGTTGATTTCTACCACAGCCCACAGTATCACATCATGAGGCTGGTCATCTGTTTCCCAAAACTGTCTGACTTCACCTGGCAGTGTGGTGGGAGGCAGGTAGGCTCACTCCTCCACCATGTGGCCTCAGGTGAGCTGGCACGTCCATGCCGTCTAGACAGGAATGAGTGAGTAATGGTGACAGAGGGTACACATTTAATGATATTTCCCCTGGCAGCCTTTGGAAAGTGCATTTGCCCCATCAGGGTCCAGCTGCTGAAAATATTTGATATTCCACTAGGCTTTCTAAATGTGTACCTTATAATAAAGGTTTGCTGTTTATTGTGGGAAAAAAAGCAATAATAGCAAAGACTGGCACATTTCACATAATAGAGGCATTTTTCTGTCAACATGAATGCACAAAACCCTTGTGTTTAACTTAGTTGACTGGTGGTTCTAAGAGAATTGAAACGCTCTGATCTAATGCACGTTATAAGCTGTTAAACCTACTGCAGTCTAAAAAAAGAAATGTCTTGTAAAATACTATATATAGTGAACATCTCACTATATAAGTGATTGGAATTGCTTTCTCTCAAAGCTAATAGATTAAAATCTGGCCAAAAATGTAGACACAAACAGATTTTACTGCAGAACTGAGCTGAAACTGAGTTTTCTTTTTCCTTAATATTTCTATCTACTGGCATGTATAATGAAAGGCCAGCAAAATGTCTGGCCACTCAAAGCAGCTCTCCCCAGGACAAATTGCTCAGTGAGAGCTGACGAGCCAGGCAGGTTGTGGCGAGGAGGTAACACACCGACGCACATCTCAGACACACACCAGCAGTCTGAGTAACTGGTTAGAGTTGACTGATCCTCTGTATCGCCAGCTTTGGAGCTTACTGTAAGTCCCTTGGAAAAGTGCCCTGACTGTGTGAATATCATCACCTTTCCGCCTGCAGCTGAAACAGGAATTCATTAGCGTGATGAACTGCAGTCACTGTTTTATAAAACAATCAGTCTTAGTTAGCGTGACAACAGGAAAGGAGACAGACGCTTTCACATGGACTCCAAATTCTGTGCATGTCTGCGAAGCTCATTTTGCAACGCTAACAAAGTGCCCTTTTTCTTTATTCCACTAGGTAAACAAGATGCAGACTTGTTTTCTCTACTTTTCCCATCGCTTCTATTAAAATCCCGGGTGCCGTCTGTGGAATTAACCCCACGTGAAAAAAGGGACAGTGCATATGAGGGCACAATGTTCACTACCACCAAGCTACTTTTAATAAAGTCCAGTGTTTCTCCGTCCTGATGACACAAACACACTCCAGAAATGGAAACACACATGTGTTACACAGTCAAGGTCAAGCTTATTTCCACCTGATGTCAAGGTGTAAAAACACAGACAGGGCTTCGGCGGCCCTGAATGAAAGAAAAGTGTCACGAGACTGCCGTCCTGGAAATGGCGGAACAGCTTGTGTCAGGTTCAGCTGGTGCGAGTGTAAACTGTGACTGACCTCACAGAACACAGCTGTCTGGAGAGAAGGGGGGTGGGCATCATGATTCACCTTCTGGATCAGGATGAAGCCGTGAAAGAGTTCAGAGAGGTGGAAAAAGGTGGGACTTACAGCAGAGACATATTGTTTAATTCAAAGTTAAGATTGCTGTTACCTCATCTCAAACTTTACCTCATGTCAAAACTCTAAAAACAATAATATTACCCGGTCTGCAGGTTTCCATCTATGCAATATTACTCGTCTCCACCCCCCACATCACTTCTATTATTGTTCAAAGCCTCATCCCCTCTTATATTGACTAATGCAACTGTTTTCTCATTGGTCACCCTCAGAAATAACTCCATAAGCTTCAAATGGTCCAGCATCCTCTTCACAACAGTGATTCAGCATCAGACTGTCCTCAGTCACAGGCCTCTTCAGATCCTTTGCAACACAGACCACTACAGGAGATCCTTCCTGCCCACAGCAATAGATCTCAACAATGAATCACTGGAAAGACGGAAATCATGAAATTACTGCAACAATTCATTTCCAAACTCCCTTATCTCACCACATCAACCCAGTCCTACAGGTCAAATTCAGAATGGGATTTCAAAATCTTCCTGCATGCATTCAAGGCCAACCATAACTTCATCCCTCCTTATCTGTCAGAGCTCCTTCACAATGTCACGTCCTGCTCCATCAGGTGATCCCCCTCCATCCAGCTCAGCCTCCTCCGCCTGCCTCAGCACCCGACTCTGGAATTCAGTCCCTCCGGACATCCGTAACATCCACTCGCTTCCTCTGTTCAAATCCAAACAAAAAGCTCACATTGTTCAAGATAGCATACTCTCTTTAATTACATTGTGTCACAGTTTTAAGTTAATGTCACGGTTTCTCACAGTTTTGGTATTTAGGTTCCTGTTTTATTTTGAAATCCCATGTCCTTGTGTTTAAGTTATGTCTTGACTTGTGTGCACCTGTGTCTCGTCAAGCCTTATGTGTATGTCTTTTGTTGTCTTTCCCTCGCTCCCTGCTGGCCTGTACCGTTTCCACCTTCCATGTGGCAGGTCAGATATTCTTGGATTTTTGTCCTGTTTAGGCTCTTGTGTTTTTTTGTAATTCCTGCTCAGCAGTGGGTTTTTTTTTTTAAATTAAATTAAAATAAAGCACATTTTCGGGAACTGCCTGTTTTTCCTGTACCTGCTACTCAGCCTCATAGTGACACATTGTCCTAGCTTATTCTGTGAAACCTTTATGAGGTGTTTTATTTATTTATTTTAACATTTCTGTACAGTGTCCTTGAGTGTTTTGAAGGGTATATAATTAAAATGTATTATTACTTTAGGAGAGTGTATTAATAGCAGTCCCCATGATACAAACTTGAGATGCAATCTTTAAGAAAAAGGAAGAACAGCTGTTTTTCTTTTGCTGTTATGTGCCAGTTTGGACTCAAATTGATTGTATTTGACTTTTATTTTGTGTCATTTGTTAAATAACAGAATAATGTAGACTTTTTGGGGGTTTTTCTTTTTTATGTTCAAAGCCAGACATTTCCTTGGTTACCCAGGAAAAATGTAAGCTTTTCAGCTTGACTCTAATGTTTTACGGTAGGCCTCCATAATCTTCCCTCAATGTTTAGTGTGAATTTCTGAACTTGAATTGTCATCTAAAAAAAACAAACAACCAATTTCATCTTTAATCTTTCAGTACCCAGATCATTTATCAAGTTGATACAGACACGTCCAGTGGAAACACTCTGACTACAGATTTCCTCAAGTTCTCCAGGCTGTTTTAACATGTCTGTCCACAACCGGCTATTGTGTTGAGCAAACACAATAAACCCTCCATATGACCAGTATAAAACATACAAATATATACACTTAAATTTGCATAAATGAACACCAATACACATTCCCAAGAGTACCAATCTAAAATGTGATGACAATAACAGTCAGGAACAAAAAAAAACTAAACAATGATGACATTAACAATAATAACAATAGTGGAAATAACACTGATAATAGTGATATTAAAAAAAGACAATTGTAGTCACTATCACCACTACACCATCCAACTCCATCATCTTGGGTGGCTTCAGATAACATGATAGGAAACACCAGTGCCAGCTGCGCCCCGGACCCGATCGGCGTCTGTGTCTCAGAGCTGCAGAGGGGGGCGGCCCCACGAGAGCCCTACCAGCCTTCATTTCAGTCAAATCTATTGCTCAAGCAGCATTTCCACCGTACAGAAAAATTAACACTTGATCAAATAACTGAAAACCAAACCATTCAAACCAGATTTGGGTTGTCAACTTGATTATTGCAAAAGTAAGCAGACACCATACATAAAATTACAGAAGTAAATCATGATGTTTCTTGAAATATAAGCCCTGTACTGGGAATTGACTTGATGAAAATGTTGTAAGCACAACGTCACAAGGACTAATTTGCAGCCAACATGTGATTTTAGCATCTACAAAGCTAAAACTATGGTAACTAAACTCCGTTTCCTCCTCTGGATACTGTGGTTAGCTCATCACAGCAGTGTGTGAATGTTTTGTGTGACTCAGCATATAATTTGGTGGATGAAGCGCCGCCGTTAGCACCCCTCGTTTGTCGAACCCCTCCATAAATGGTCCCACCCAATCTAGTCTCCATGGTAACTGTATTGTAGCACCATGTTGTGGAATCTTTGCTAAGTACATAGCAGGGGTGTTCATCTTCGTAAAGGCCGCCCACCCACACCCCCACCTTATCCCTCAGTGACTTCCAGTGTCACCAGCAGAGCAGCACATGCTCTTCACATCCTGAGCAGAAAATTCAGACTGATTCAGACATGAGCAACAACGAGGACCTGCGAGAATGCTGACGACCTGACAGTGTGTTGCTCAAGTGTTCCTACGTTCATTCTGTCTGGCACATGAACTTCTGCAAAACTATATTTTTTACAATGTCATGTTTTAATTCCTCTGTGTAGGAGGTGCATTTTTCTGTGGTGCAGAATAACCATTCTTATAATACAAAGACTGAGAATTGGAGGCATACAACACAACATGAGGGCGTTCAAGGTTACCGCTCATCTCTCCCTTCAACCTTCAATCCCACCTTTAGCCATGACCTCCAACTTTCTACCACTCCTATCAATGTTTTTATCTTTGCCACACATCCCCCAGTCTTTCACCTTCTCCCTCTGTTATTCTGTCCAGCTGTGGCCATCTGGCTTTGACTCTCGAGACTGCCCGTCCACAGTTTGGTGAAGCCGGGGTGGAGAACCTTGCTTTAAAAACAATCACTCCCAAAGCTCTCCATCTGTCAAAGCTTGGCACTTACTACTGGAGCTTTTGCACAACTTTATATCACTGCAGACTCCTCAGAGCCACACTTAGCAGCTCACAATCTGTAAAGAAAAGAAAGAATGCCAGTGTTTTGTTAGCTATTTTTCTCTTTTTACTTTAGTTGATGGTTTGGAAGTTTGGGAAAATTTACCTATTCCAGCGCTTGCTTTGATTTATAAGAATTTGAATACTGTTGTCTGTCTGTTGAACTGTTGTTTGTTATTCCTGCAAGCCTGATGATGCTTGTACTGCAACAAATAGTGTAACTAATAAAACTGCATCTTGTTGTGTGAATGTTGAGGGTTTTCTCATTGACAGACAAAGAATAGAGGTGTTGAAGGAAACCTGAGTTCATTTTCCATGTAGGATCCTCCAGGTGATAAACACTCCCAAACGTCTCTCCATGTCTCTGACTCAACTTTTGGCAAATTTTATCTTTTTCATATACACACTAAAACTATAATTCAAACATTGTCAGTGTGTGTTTGAAAAACATTGAGACTGGTGAAATCAACAAAAGAAACTTGTTAAAAAAAAAAGATGTTCTCAACACCTTCATATTTAAGGTCCTGTTTAAAAATGCTTTTGAACATTGAGGGTTTTCTGGAAAGGTTAAAATTATCCATAAAAAATGTTTATCTCTCAGTCTCTGTGGTTATTAAATGTTAAACTTTCTGCTTCTTTTGAATTGAAAGATTTTTCCATGATGTTTAATATCATTTAAAGTAAATGATCATAGTTCACGTGCTTTGTGGTTTGTTCAGATGCGACTTTCTAAGCTTACGCCTTGTTTCCATTTGCTTCATTTCAATCAAGCGAAATGTGCAGTAGTTCAATAATTCCAATGAAAATCTCTGTGACGTCAAAGTTGTACCATTCATACATGTAATATGGTTAGAACAGTCCTATTTGTATAGTCTTTTTCTATTTTTTAAATATTTAAGATGTTAACTGAGGCCTGTAGAGCCTGGGATGGAGCTCTTATTGTAGGTGTTATTTCTCCCGGCCTGGCTTTGAAGTGAACGTGCATGGACACAGAGTGCTAGAAAGATTAGGAACTCTCTGGGATTTTTTCCACCTGTGCATAATTTTTCCCAAAGTAGAAATATGATCAGTGTTGTTTAGACAGACAGTGATTTATGAGATTGTTGCTGATGTCTTTCCTCATTGGTGTTGTGTTTGTATACACCAGGGTGTCCGGGCCAGCAAAACTACCAAAACATCTGCTTTTACAGAGACGTCACACCTGTCAATCATCACTTGATCAAGTGTGTTTGACCTCTTAACTCCTATGAAAGCTGTCAGGGTGTGTAACATTTGTTGTTTGCAGCCAGCATGGTGGCTTAGGGGTTCGCAGCAAGAAGGTTCCTGCTTTTACTCCCGAGCCTGGCAGGAGTCTTTCTGTGTGGTGTAGTGAGTTGGAAGAGGCTCCAGCACAACCCCGTGACCCTGTACAAGATTAAGCGGGTATAGAAAATTGATGAATGTCCTTTAACAAATGGAAAGAGGGTCTAATTTTCCCCCCACATGACTAAATCATTATGAAACCATCCAGAGTAAAGAGAGGCCTTTGTTGAAATGTGCTTGTCATGTACAGAAAACAGAGGTAGACACAAATGGTGAGATGGGGTGAATTACCTTGATATAAGCCAGGCAGCCTGCCAGTGGTTTTCCATGGACACAACCCCAAAAGTTTCACAAGTTTATCCAGTATACTAGGAAATAACATCATCCCAAAATATACAATTTTAGCAGAAATTTGATTTCCATGTTCTTTTACACCAGCTTCATTGCAATAATGCCCAAGCACAAATTAGGAAGCCTGCATACAACGTCAGTGAGTCTGGAAGTAACAGTTAAGTAATACTCGAAGGTTTCAGGTGTTATGATCCTCCACATTTTGGCCCTGCTTCACAAGTGGAAACTGTTTTAAGGCTGTTTCCACATTGGAGGGATCGGTGACTCAGTTGTGCTCGCTTAAAAACAAAAACAGCAGTTTTTTTTTTCTGTTTTCGTCCTCCATTTCCCCAAAGTTCTGTTTCATCCCTCTGGCACAACTTGCTCCTTGAGCCCAGTGACAGGAATTGTTAGACCGCAGCCGAACACACAGTAGCTGTTCTCCAGACCAGGACCATGAGTAAGTTTTGCAGAACCCGACGCTGACGGATCATTACAGCAAATGACCAAGACACCACACCATGCTGTGGTTTTCTGCACAATGTTTAAAAAAATACATACATATATATTTTTTTTTTCAGCTTGCAAACCATATTGAATGGACAATAAGCAGATACATTTACACTATATACATACATACATACATATGGCTGCCTATATATACACACACATATATATATAGAGAGAGAGTGTGAGTGTGTGTGTGTGTGTGTGTGTGTGTGTGTGTGTGTGTGTGTGTGTGTGTGTGTGTGTGTGTTGTATAAACATATCTGTGTGACTATATTATAGTGTTTCATTTGTGGCACGTCTAGAGGTGTATGGTTTATTTTCAAATTTCCAGTCAACACCTATACACATTGATTTTAGAAACAATACTTTAACTTTAAAATACTAAGACGGATGGGCCATGGTATATGTACAGTGCAATACAAAACAATCAAAACAAATCTATTCTATAGACTGAAATAAAATGGTTGGTTAAGGTAATTGGTTACAGAAGAAAGCTCTTCCTCTGGGGTTGTGACTTCAGCCAAGAGGGGAAAAACATCACATGACAAATGAGGAGCAGGTGAGGAGGTAAAAAGCAAAAGTTGTAGAGAAACTTTGTATGAGTGTGCTTGATTGAGTGTTATTTATTTATGTTACCTTAACCTCTTGAACCATCAGAGCTGATACAGGATCTGGAAGAACCATGAATGACCTCTAGATTTAAGAAATGAATGAGATCATAGGTATAAACACTGATCAAATAGAGATTAACTGTCATTTTAACAGGGAAAACAACAGGTTTAGTTAATATTAAGATTTTATGTGAATTGGTCATATTTAGCATTAGGCTGGAATCTGGGACATGAAGTCTGTGTTGTTGATAAAGATACCTGTGAGAGTGTGTGAGTGCAGATGTGGGGGGATAGGACAACGGGATGCATTCAGATTAGATTGTCTCAGATATTCAAATATTTTTTTAAAACGATCTCAAATATATTTACTGTTTACATTTACATTAAAAAGCAGTGTGGAATCAAATTTTATTTTAAAAACTTTTTTTTATTTTAGGTGGTGTTAAGTTATGATTTATCCGGGATTGTGAGGAAATATCATCTTTCCAATTTCTCAACTGGCCTAAATCAAATACAATTATATATTGTACAACAAAAAGTTGACAGCTAAACTTTATAAAGTTTTTCTTACCTTGACCCGAAGTTAAACTTTATGGAGTTTATTTTTGTTCACCAACAAGTTGGCATAAGGGGCCGTTGGACGATTTTCTTTTTCTTTTAACTTAGTTAGGATGCAACAAAACATAAAACGTTGCACCAGAATACAGCACACCAACCGCTGCGCAGTGGTTCCAAAAAACAATTAGCCAGCTATAAAGGTAGAGAGGTAGAGCCTCTTATGCTTTTATTGTTATTAATTGTGAAAATAAACCTTGATCCATGTTTTTAACATCATAAATCCTAAGCAGCTTAAACGCTGGTACCACACAGCACATGTTTGGAGTTGAAACATCTGGAGTTAGAAAAACAAGTGGAAAAAGGAAGAGCGAGAAATCAAGAAACTATTCTTAAATCGGTGATATTCTGTGCAGGACTTGAGAACATATTGTGGCAACATCAAGCTTCAATTTTGAATTTCCATCAAATGTAGTGGAGTTTTGTTGCATTTCGAGACTGTTTAAGTTTGGAAACAATTGTTTTCGCTCAAAATATTATATGAAGATAACCAAAAAGAAATAGAGGACAAAACGTAATCATGATATGATCATTTTTGCTTTGTGGTTTATTGTGTTTAGTGCTCATACGACTTTCTCTACCTCTATTATGTCTATAACTGTCTCTTTTTTATTTGTCTTGTCTTCTTTTTCTCTGCCATTCCTTGAAAATGAATTGCCACTACTTCTCCCACACAGGCGGGTCATCCATCCTCCAGTCAATCCCCTCCCCTTCTAAAGCCCAAAGCTGTGTTCCCCGGGTATAAAACCTGCGCTCTCCAAAGTCTGGCGCAGCAGCTTCGAGGCGGCGCACTGGACCGCTGGGGAGAGCTGAGGATAGGGGACTGAATTCTTCACACTTTCTCCTCTTCTGTCCACTTTCTCTCATTTCTTTTGTTGGTATAATCACCCGTTTTCTATTTTAATCTATAAATCCTTGTCGATCCGCACAATGTCCGGCGGCCCGCTGACCGGGTTGCTGGTCGCGCTGTGCGTCAGCAGCGCAGTCCATGGCGCACCGCAGAAGAGCAGGAGACAGACCGGCCAGCATCAGGTGTATCCAGAGCTGCGCGACAGCGCGGATGTTTCCCCAGGTTAGTGCACACAGGGCTACATGTTTAAGTTGTTCATTCGTTTTTTTTGGTCTGTGAATACACATGAGTACATCATTTCAGTTGTTTGTTGCGTTCACAATCAGAGGTGGACAGAGTACTCGACCCCAGTACTTGAGTAAGAGTACAAATACTACTGGTCAAAATTTACTCAAGTAAAAGTAGCTCAGTCAAAATATTACTCGAGTAAGAGTAGAAAAGTACTTGCTTTTAAAGGTACTTAAGTAACCACAAGTAAATGCTTTTAAATTTACTTTAAGTAAAAGTAAGAGTAAGAGTAAATTTATCATTTTCCACATCAGTAAATTACTATATTTTTTCTAAATTAATTTAAGGATCTTTTAACTCTTGTTTCTGAGAATTAACTCTTTGAAACCAGCTGCACTGATGTGCTGCTTTTAGAACCACAATGTTATATAAAACCTGAAGAAGAAAAAAGAGCAGACCTGAAAGTAACGAGTACTTTTCAGCCTTCCTAGAAATTTACTCGAGTAAAAGTAAAAATATTTGTCTTGGAAATGTATTCAAGTAAGAATAAGTGCCAAAGAAATCTAATACTCAAGTAAAGTACAAATCCTCTGGATATGTACTTAAGTACAGTACTCAAGTAAATTTACTCCGTTACTGTCCACCTGTGCGTTCACTTCACTGAGTTTGTGACGTGAAGCCTGATTTATGGTTCCGCGTTAAATCTACGGCGTAGGGTACGCGGCGACGCGCTCCATACGGAGCGCGTCGCCGCTGCGTTGATGTAACGCGGAACCATAAACCAGCCTTTTAGTCTTAATCAGTGATCATATTTTGGTGTGATATTGAATATTGTTTGTGTAAGGATCGTTCAAAACGAGAAGATTCCTTATAATCTTTATGCGTTGGTACCTTTTTTATTTCCCCTGTAGTTGGCTGTGAGGAAAACGGTCGGTCATACAAGGTGAACCAGCAGTGGGAGAAGTCCTTCCGTGGAAGCACACTGGTTTGCACCTGCGAGAAATCAACAGGCATCCAGTGTAAAAGCAAAGTCGAAGGTCGGTGAGAGATCAGCCTGCACATCTACAGTACTCAGTGCAGTGTCAGATGTTTGAGAGTTGTATCTCAAACATTGTTGAGACACAGTTGTTGTGTGCCCACAACAAACAGATTTCTATTTCCATTTGCTAAGTCAGGACTGCGTTTTTACGAATCGATGTGAACACAACCCAAAGCAGCGTCGCATAACCCCCCTCTTGACCTTTTGGTCCTTCCTTTGTTTTTCTCTCTGTAGAGGAGACCTGTTATGATAAGTACAATGACCGGACATACCGCGTTGGGGAAACCTACGAGAGACCAAAGGATGGCATGATGTGGGACTGCACATGTATTGGTTCTGGTCGGGGCAAGATCAGCTGCACCATTGCAAGTGAGTTTGCATGCTGTTCAAATAGAAGTACTTAATGTGATTGAATATTACTACAGGCCAGCTTGAGCTAATTTCTTTTAAATTTAGGCTGTATTTACCTTTATATGCTGCTTGAGTGGATTCTGTTAGGATGACATTTAAATCACATAGGCTACTCAATCCCTTTTTTAATTCCCAGAATAAAAAAAGTTAATCTAATTTGTTAAATAAATTGCTAAACACTAGATAAAAAAAACAAAAAAAACAGTTACATTAAGAACATGTTGTTAACCAAGCGATTTGGTGCATTTCGTCACTCACAGATCGATGCCATGATGGCATTAGGTCCTATAAAATCGGGGACACTTGGCAGAGGCCTCATGAAACTGCTGACTACATGCTGGAGTGTGTGTGCCTTGGAAATGGCAAGGGAGAGTGGACATGCAAACCAGTTGGTGAGTAGAGGTTTACACCCAGACGGGTTCACCACTCTAAATCTTTGATCACAACAAACATGATATATTAGTGACATAGTAATTGTTAATGTGAGAAAACTGAAAACATTGTAAAATCATGTGATTATTGTTGGACTTGGTTATATGTAAGCACAACCTTAGATTAACATCATGTAACTTTTTCACCATGCCAATACTAAGTACCCCTATTATTGAACAGATTGTAGATGTATATAGATTTACTAGGTGCTTTGGATCATTGACCTCTTACAGCTGAACTTCGACTTAGTTTTAACCAAACTTTAGCCGTCAGACAGATGGCCCTATCTGACTCTAGAGTACTTAGTATTCAGCAGATTTATGGCCCACTCAATGACTGCATAGCGTCCAGGTCCTGTGGCTTCAAACAATCCCAAATCACTCCTCAACTACCATGCGTGCCAGTGTGTGTGAGGTGTTCCTGCTAAAATATTTTGTTTGGCGTTTGCCAAACAATAGCAGCCGGCACTGAGACCAAACAACTCCAAATTGGTCTCAGCTGTCCATAACACATTGTTCTAAAAGTCTTCAGGTTTGTTAACATACTATTCTGTGAACCTCAGTCACACTTCAATGTTCTTTTTAGATAAAAACCCCCTTGGACACCTACTTTCCCCAAAGACCCCTTAAAACAAACCATTTTTGTTCATTCTTCTTCCAATTGTGCTGTGATGAACTTTAACATTTAACATGCCTGGTGAGGCCTGTCGGCTCTTTGGCATTTTCTCTGGCCCCAGGTCTGACATTTGGATAATTTTACGATGACATCCATTCCTAAGATTGGAAACTGTCTTAAATGGTTTCCTATTTTGAATAATCAAATCGTTCTCTCTTTAAAACACGAGACTTTCCAGATTGATGTACACCAAACCTTCTCCAAGGCATCTTCTTATGCCTTTCTCTCTTGGCATTATGTTAACACACACCTGAACGCTCTAGACTAGTGTTTCCCAACCTTGTTCCTCGGGGCACTGTCCTGCATGTTTTAGATGTTATCCTGCTCTAACACATCTGGCTCAAATTATGGACAATTGACAGACTTGTGTAGAACTTGATGACAAGCTGACAGTGATCCAATCAAGTGTGTTGGCGCAAGGAACCATGCAGGGAAGTCTGTGCAGAGGAACGAGGTTGGGAAACACTTGTTTCCCAACCTCTATACCAATAAAAAGGCTAAAACGTCTGCTTTAGATGTCTGTACACCAGTGACCAATTCTTCAAAGGTTGAGGAGCACCTGGCTCTAACTTGCACTCATCTTTGTAGATGATACTTCCTCTTTCAGTGGTTCACCCACCCCATCTGCAGGAAGCAGTAAAGGAAGTAGTAAAGGGATACTTAGTATGGCCTGCATGAACTTTTCAAGCCATTGAACATTTATGTGTTTTTTTTTTTAATTTTTATCAATCTGCTATTTTCTTTTCAGCTGAGCGTTGCTATGACAACAATGTTGCATCTTCTTATGTGGTTGGGGAGACATGGGAGAAACCATACCAGGGCTGGATGATGCTGGACTGCACTTGCCTGGGAGAGGGAAATGGACGCATCACTTGCAGCTCCAGGAGTAAGGACAACACAAGATAATAAATATATATATATATATATATATATATATATATATATATATATATATATATATATATATATATATATATATATATGAAAAAAAAACTTTTATTTTATGGGGAGTTGCTGATTTCTGTTCTTCCCCAACCAGACCGTTGTAATGACCAGGAAACCAGGACGTCCTACCGTATTGGGGACACTTGGGCAAAGACAGACTCAACTGGCAACGCTGTGCAGTGTCTGTGCTTAGGAAATGGTCGTGGGGAATGGAAATGTGAAAGACACACCACGGGCCGAAGTGAGTTTTACTTAAACCTGCCACAAAAATCTGAAAATCTCCTTCTGCTGTTCTGACTGTTGTTCAAAACCCTGCTATTTCTCTTTTGTGCAACCTGTCTGATGGTAAACAGCCACAGGTGCTGTGGTGTTGTCCCCCACCAGTTCCAACACCCAGACAGAGGCGCTCACTGAGGGAACCTGCCGCACAGATTCTGGTGCCTACTACTATGATGGACAACGGTGGATCAGGAACCAAGGCAACAAACAGATGATGTGTACCTGTCTGGGTAATGGAGTCAGCTGCCAGGAGTGGGGTGAGTGTACAACAGAGGGAAAGGAAATAGGATATCAATGGGAAAAAAAGAGGAATTATTACATTTTTGTAGATGTGCCGCTTCATGACAAATCCTCTTTAGACTGTTTATAATTGAGTTCAACTACCTTAAGATAGATTTGAGAGGCCCCTTTCCTGTTAGAGTACTAACTGATATATTGATAATTCTTTTGTAGAAGTCTATTATTCAGTCCCTGCGTTAATTAATCATTTTCTCCCTCCATTTATGCAGAGGCCAAGAACCAGGTGTATGGCGGTAATTCTGACAGCCAGCCTTGTTCGTTCCCCTTTGTCTTCATGGGAAAGACCTACTACTCTTGCACTTCTGACGGACGCACAGATGGGCAGCTCTGGTGCTCTACAACCTCAAACTATGAAACAGACCAGGAATACTCTTTCTGCACTGAAAAGAATGGTGAGATTCATGAAGAGCTGTATACTTGAACTTCACTCCCAAGTTGGTTTTCTTGATGTATTAAAAATAATTACTGCTGAAAGCTCATAATTGCTTGTCAGTGATGTAATAATGATTACGTTGTATTTTGGTCAAGTCAGAACTTTGAAGTAAACATTATATGTCTGTCTCCATCCCAGCCATTGTGGCGACAAGAGGGGGAAACTCCAACGGCGCCCTCTGCCACTTTCCCTTCCTCTACAGTGGTCGTAACTACACGGAGTGCACGGCTGATGGGCGCCGTGACAACATGAGATGGTGCGGCACCACCCACGACTATGATGGAGAGCAGCTCTTCGGATTTTGCCCCATGGATTGTGAGTGTCTCAATTCAAGTCACATTCAGACTTGAGCCACCATCTGCTGCATAACCTCTCAGTGCGTTAGGCTAAATGCAAACTGTAACATGTGGTAACCATAACTCAGTGCGAGAAGGCTAAATAAAGGCCTTCATCTATCATGTTCTCTTAAATTAGGACGAATTAACGTAAGCATCACTTTTAGAAAATTGGGGAGAAAATAACTGGTGTTTGGAGTAGTCATGGGAGAGTGATAATCCTTTCGAGGTTCTTGCATAACATTTCCATTAAATCCACAGACTTGACACTGGTTTGAACCTAACTGAGGAAAATTCCCTGTCTGAGCACATGCAGCTGTGTGTATGTAAAAAAAAAAAGCAGAGCAAATTGCAGATTATTTTTGTTCTCAATGTTTGTCTTTCTTTAATTAGCTCAAGAAGAGGTGTGCACCACCAATGATGGAGTGATGTACCGTGTAGGGGACAAGTGGGACAAACGCCATGATGTCATGGGTCACTTGATGCAGTGCACATGCCTGGGCAGCGGCCGTGGAGAGTGGAACTGCATTGCTTACACACAGCTGCGAGGTCAGAGAGCTCACCTCTCCTTAACTTGAAATAAACCTATTCAGACATGTGACACCAGAACATAAGAGCCATATTTTATGTTACTTTTTTTCCTTTATTTATCCAGATCAGTGTGTTGTTGATGGCGTCACACATGAAGTGAATCAGGAATTCTCCAAGCGCCACACAGAGGGATACATGATGAACTGCACCTGCTTCGGACAGGGACGCGGACGCTGGAAGTGTGACGCTATCGGTGCGTTCTTGCCTTTTCTAATTTGGCTGCTGGGGATTTAAACACTCAGCACTATTGTGTCTGAGAATTACGTCTCCACCCTTCTCTTTCCTTTCTGCTCAACACTTTTTGTTTCATTGTGTTTTATACAATAGATCAGTGCCAAGAGCCACAAAACAGGGCGTTCTATCAGATTGGAGAGGAGTGGGACAAAGTCATCCACGGCATCTCTTACCGCTGTTATTGCTATGGCAATGGAATCGGAGAAATGAGATGTGAACCCCAACAGAACTACGCAGGTAAAAGAAAACAAGCATTTTTACAGAGTCATGCCATATAGTACCACATTTCCACAGAGGCTCAGAAGGCAAAAGTCCAAAGACTGGTCTGTGTTGTTTTTCATGGTTTTCAATACTGCTGCAATTTCTCCTGCTGCCTTGGATATTTTGTATTTTCGCTATCTTTACTCCATGGTGAAAATTTCCAACAGTATGAATTCACAGGCAGGAAGTTGAGGCTTTTGTGTGATGTAAAATTATAATTCAAAAACCTCTGGTCAAATTGATCAATAAATTAGAATCAAGGTGTAAAAAAAAAAAGAGAGAAATTGAGAAGACTCCTTTCGAATGGTTAGGGTCAAACATCTGTCTAGCCATCATTTCTTGATAATGCAAATATGCCTTCATGGACTCGTTCCCTGGTTTTATTTGCTGACAGGAACTCTGAAGTGATGTAACAGCCTGGCTGTAGGTGGTGAAGTCAAAGTTCTTCCATAGCAAACTGCGTGGGCTTCACAGCTGTGCTTTTCTCTATGTTTTGATTAGGTTTATAAACTCTGAGGGTCAGAGATGTCAGAGATTGCCAACTTTCTACAGATTTTCACAAGTTTGGTGTCTCAAGTAGCAGGTTCTGTGTTCTTGAACATCCAACTCATGACTGTGCATTTTATTATCTCACCAATAAACACAAAGGGACATTTTCTAGAGTAGACCAACAACGGTACAGTGAGATTGTTTCAATCAAGTCCAATACTTATCACACAAGAAAAGTTCCTGGTGTGTAGACATGAAAAAGAAGGGAACTGCCTCCAATAGTTAAAATAAATATAAAAACACTATTGTGGTCTGAAGGTTAATTTGTATAAAACAACAAGTGCCTCATATACATGGGTGCTGCACTCACTCAAGTGTTGTACAGTCTTAACATCCTTCCTCTCACATACCCCAACTTCACCTCTCATGGTGCTGAAAAGAAAAGAAAAAAGCTCACTTGACAGGTTGGTGCCAGGAAGGAGGTGGTTTGGGTGTTTTTCCTTGACTTTGATGTCTGGCAAAAGGCGACGTGTCGGCCAATCACAACTCCTGTGTTCTTCACTTAAGACTTTGCAGTTTGGGAACTTTTTCCCTCCCCCGCGTGGTGCTGAGTTATGTTTTGCTAAACTCTTGAGAGAAAAAGAGATGAACTGCCGGACAAAGGTGGCAGAACTGAATGCTGTCACTTCCCCCTACTGTTTGCATAGAAGTTGCTTAATTTGGCATACAAAAGCACATTGTGAATTTGAAAAACATAAAAAGCTTTGCTTTAAATTAGCAGTGGCAGATCTGTATGAAGCTATATGTGTGTGATGAATATAGTGCTCATTTGTTATGTCAGACTGTAAGATGTCAGTGGGTGCTGAGGTGGTTTTAACACCGTCTGGTGGTTAGATTCTGTCTCAAAATGATGAATCCCTTGGATGGAGTTCATCAAAAAGGAGCCAACTTTCACCCACGTCTCCTTCAGATAACACTGCCATATTGTGTGAAAGTCTTTTTTTTCTCTCTCATGGATAGCTGTAACTTTGTCCACCAGCTCTAACACCTGCTGCTCAAACTCCACAGATGGCCACAGACCCGTCCAGGTGATCATCACGGAGGCTGGAAAGCAGCCCGACTCCCACCCCATTCAGTGGAACCCCCCCTCATCCGTCCACATTACACAGTACATCCTCAAATGGAGAATTGTGAGTCACACTGTTGGATCTTATTACGAGTCCTGAATTGCCTCTTTCTGTTGATTTGTTTTTCCTTTTTTTTCAACTTTAATTTCACATTAGTTCATTGCTGGCATTAGTAAACGCGGTTCAAGGGCCTCGATGAGGTCAAGAGCATTTGCTGATGTTGACTAAAGTTTGAGCCTGAACAAACACAGTGATTAGAGGGTACATGAACTCTCTTGTACCGTCTACAAACACAAACACTGTTTTTCTACTCAACTCCAGGATAAATATCCCTTCTCGTTTCTTTTTTTTTTCATGCGTCTTTTTCCCTTTGAGGATCTTAAACAGGGACAGTTAGTTGAGCTGTTTATGAACATCAAGATAAGTAAAACAGATTTCCTTTTAAACAGCTTTTACTGTATCTTTTGGACAGCAAAATCACTCAAAGAGCTTATCCAGCTTCCCTGCTCACAACATTTTTGAGTTTTCCAGCTCTGCAAAAAGCTGTCTAAATACTCATAATTCAGGATTTAGCAGTAAATTGGTGTGAACTCCCATCTAGACAAGAATGCACAAAAAAATTTGTGATCCTCTCTTTTATTAATAAAGAAATAGAAAATCATTGGGATTATATTTTCACTTTCTAAAAGATGTATATTTGCTTTAAACTTATCTGGCTAAGAAAACTGTTTCTCCTCATAGTCTATTCACTTTGGAGTATTCAGCAACAAAATGGTTTTCTCTAGCTTTATTTTTAGCATTAGCATTAGCCTTGAAAGCTATCTTTTACTTTTTAACTCCATCTTGCAGAAAAATAGCCGTGCTCCCTGGAGGGAGGCTATGGTCCCTGGTCACCTCAACTCCCACACCATCAGCGGGCTTCGTCCAGGAGTGACCTACGAGGGTCAGCTGATAAGCATTCTGCGCTACGGACGCCGCGAAGTCACGCGCTTCGACTTTACAACCACACATGGCTCCTGTGAGTAAATGACAAGATTCACATCCTTTGAATGTTACAAATCTAAACAAACATCCATAAGAACATTTTGTCCCGTTTATTCCTGAAGTGGAAACATCAGAGGGAGAGACGGATGCACCTCCTCCAGTTATGGACACGTCTGAGTCCGTTACAGAAATCACCTCAAACAGCTTTGTTGTGTCCTGGACGTCGGCTTCTTCTACCATCTCTGGCTTTAGGGTGGAGTATGAGCTCAGTGAGGATGGAGCTGCACCTAAGGTCCTGGGTGAGAGTCTTTAACCATAACTTCAACTTCGATGGATGGATGGATGGATGGATGGATGGATGGATGGATGGATGGATGGATGATGGATGATTGGATGGATGGATGGATGGATGGATGGATGGATGGATGGATGGATGGATGGATGGATGGATGGATGGATGGATGGATGGATGGATGGATGGATGGATGGATGGATGGATGGATGGATGGATGGATGGATGGATGGATGGATGGATGGATGGATGAGCTCAAATACTTTGGTGATAAATGGACTCGGGCCTTATATGGGTGTTTAATCTGGGTCCCATTTAAATTACAAATGCAAACCCAATTTAAATAAGGACCAATATGGTGGACAATTGCACATTGGACCCCATTTGACCCCTCAAATGTTGGGAATTTACAGAACAATATGAAGCGTAATCTCACTCAGGTACAGGGTTATCTTTTTTTAATTGTTTCTCGTATGTCGAAGTTCTAAATGATGTGTCGGTGCTTAAATGTCAATGAAAAAGAAATCTATCAGGGTTGAGCAAAATTGATAAAATTCTCCATCATTATGCACTTACTTTAATTCCCCAATTAAATTATCCACACTCATTACCCTCAACCTCTAGATCTACACGAAATATTAGATGTAGCTATTTTACTGTGAGATAAACAACAACAAATTCCAAATCTACTTTTTATATGATACTGATAATCTTAATAACTACCCTGTTGTTCCGTCTTCAGATCTTCCTCGCAACACCAACTCTATTACCATCGCCGATCTCCTGCCAGGACGCAGATACAACGTCACCGTCTACGAGCGGCTAAATGAGGGGAAATTAAATCCCATTCTGTTCACCACTCAGACTACAGGTGAGAAAGCAGCTGCTTCCTGCTTGTTGGGACATTAAACCCAGAATAGCGCAACATTTTGTGTACTTTTGGACATGTAATTGTTACTTTCTTGTCCTGCATCAGCTCCTGACACACCTACTCTGCATCCCGTGGATGATGTTCAGGATGCGTCCATCAGAATCAGCTGGACTAGGCCTCAGGCTCCTATTACCGGTAAGACACTACTGCGTGTTTGTGTGTGAATATGCAGATTCTCAACATTTTTGCAGCTGTTTAACCACCGTCAACCTGCTTATGTGGGGTTATTCAGGTTATCGCGTGGTATACACGCCGTCAGTGGAAGGAAGCAGCACCGAGCTGAACCTGCCAGATTCAGTGAACTCAGTCAACCTGGTGGACCTTCTCCCTGGCCTGCTCTACAACATCAGCATCTACGCGGTGGAGGAAAACCGGGAGAGTGAGCCTGTTTCCGTCCAGGTCAGCACTTCTGGATCTCCCAAACAAGGTACAACATTTGTACAAAGAAACTCTATGTTTCAAATGATGAAACTATAATTATTGAAACCCACTGCATACAGTACATATTATATGAATGAGCACATCTGTCAGACATTTAAAGTACATCTATTTTTTATTGGGCTCGTTTTCTGATGGATTTTGGACTTCTTTTGCTGTGAATTGAACACGCTCAGATTAAATTCATCTGTAGATTTTTTATGAGGCTCTCCAGTGTAAGCCAGCCTCCAGGACGGCCTGGACCCTTTCAGATTGACTCATTTTGCCTGGACGTCCACTGGGACCGAGGTCAGACAGTTAGCCAAGTGCTGGCCAAGCAAGTCGGGCTGGTATTTGATTAGAGCTCCAGCAGTACGAGTGTCTTTGTTGCTTTGGGAGCAACATGAAAACTGAGGATGGTGGCCAGATTCGATCAATAAAAATGTAATTTAATGGTAGCTAGCATCATAGTTTGGCACGAGCCCAAGCTCAGAGGGAACCCCAGGGATCCCCAAACTGCAGTCAGTCGAGCGTCAGCTAGTTCTGGATCCCAGTGGTGCTCTACTGAAGCGCTGCCTGGCCTCATTTCAGCTCATTTCATTGTTGTCATCAGATATGAGGATGGATGGACAGATTCAATCAGAATGAATGCAATTGATGCTAGATAGTGCCGTAGCTTAAAATGAGCCAAGCCAGGTAAAAATAGTTACTGAGATTAATCAGCTCCTAACAGAGGTAAAATAAATGAATAAATAAATAAATAAATAAATAAAACAGACTTCAAATGGACTCTTCAGAAAACCTATGTGTTAATAAACAGGAGATTTGTCCAGTTCTTTTTTACAGTTGATGCCTATAAGTCAATGAGAAAAACCCCTCTTCAGAGTGTAGTCACAATACCTAGTGGTACAATCATGCACATGCAACCGAAATCACCATGTTTAGTATATAGTACAGTGGATTACCATTTTTGGCTCCCAAATTCTTGTGTCTGCAGAGGATCATTTACTGTTTCACTTTCCTTGAAAAACAAAACCAGATGCTGTGGGAATTTTTTCCCCTTACCCCCATTTGTCTTTTATTTTCTGCTTTGTTTGAGCCAAGATCTGTAAATGATTCACGGTAGATCTTCAGGGTTTGGATTTGTGCTCCACCTACAGTTTACAGTTAGTTCTCTATTAATGCAAGAATGGCAGTGTCATCAGGAAATCTCACAATATGATTCTGACGAGTTATACTCAGGAAGAAATTTGAGTTAGATTATGTTGATTGTGAAAAGCCTTGTTGCGCTAATGAAGTTAGAGTCAGATGTTGTTTGTTTGGGGCCCAACAAGTGTCCTTTGTTTCAACAGAACAATGACCTATTCATAACAACCAAAAAACTATGCATGAAAAGAATATTTACATGAAAAACAGCCAAATGTAATAAAATGTAATATAATGAACAGAGATTTACTTTTACTTTTAAAAAATACCATAAGAAAACATTAATCAAATACTTTCCCCTCTACAGCGGAGATGAAAGCTCCCACAGACCTGCAGTTCTATGAGGTCTCAGACATAAAGATCACCATCACCTGGACTGCTCCACCCAGTGACGTATCTGGATATAGGGTGATGTATTCACCTCTGGACCGTGATGGCGTCGAGCTCAGGCCTCTGCAGCTGCCCATCTCACCCAACACGCATGCTGACATCGACCACCTGCAGCCCGGGACGCTCTATCGCTTCTACGTCTTTGCCGTCGGCAGTGGAACAGAGAGCAAGCCGCTCGTGGGAGAACACCACACCAGTAAGTGCCCCTGCGGATCACATCCCAAGCACAGACGCAAGGGATTTCAACAAGAAATATAAAAAAACTGAGATGATTTTCTTACATGTTTTATTTTCTGTCCTCTGCAGAACCAGATGCACCTACAGACGTGCGTTTCACTGACATTGGACACGACAGCGCGTTGGTCATTTGGGAGGCTCCCAGGGCCATCGTTAGTGGTTTCCGCCTCTTACTGAGCATTGAGGGTTCCAGCCCAGTCGAGAAGAGGATCCCTGGAGGAGTCAACCAGTACTCCTTGAGAAATCTCCGCCCAGACACGGAGTACACTGCCACCTTGTACTCTGATCTCAACAGTGAGCTCAGCGAGGGAGCCACTTCATATTTCACCACAGGTCAGTTTTAAGAGAAGCAGATCATTAACAGTCATGAGCATAAATTCTCTTGAAGACTTAGATATTATTTTCCCCCTTGTGTCTTTCTCCCAGCCCCCAAGATGGGTAATGCTCCTGCTTTCACCGCTGATGTCACTGATTCCTCAATCATCATCTCCTGGATACCTGTACAAAGGTTCAGCTACAAGGTAGAAACCTCAACCAGCTCCCACATATTTAGAAAGAGAAAAAAAGTTAATCATCTAGAGTCTTTGTAACAAAAAATGTAACCATAACCATAACTTTTTTAACCATTACATAGTAACAAAATATTTGGAAATAAGCAGACTTTCTTAAAGATTTAACAGATTCTTCTTCTGAGAACTGTAATCATCCAAAATAATCAGGTGAAAGATTTGTTGAATTAGGTTTGTCGTCCCAGACCTTTTTGGATGTTTATCTTCCTTGAAATATTTTTTATCTTACAAACTGTGCAAGTTTCTTTCGTTGGGTATGTTGTACCCAAAGTGATAAACTTCAACACCAAAAACATGGTTGTCACAGTGACTCATCATCATAACGTATTTACTGACCTGATAAAAGCTAAAGATTAAACCAAAACTCATCTCACTCCAGTCAATTGAGCATGGATTGGTGCATTTCTATTTTTGTTTAATATAAGATGATTTAATGTATAATCTTTTTAAATATAAGAGGCAACAAAGCTGCAGACAAGTATCACCTGGCTGTGCAGCTGCCTTGAGCTTGGTGGAACATTCCTGTCTTCTAGATAGCTGTTTTGCTCTAACTGCCCATTACTCATCTGGTTTGGATCAGTCTGCCCTCACGTATCAGTCTTGCTTTCAGCCAGAGCTCATGCTCAGTCTCCTCGCCTTGCCAAGTCATGCCAAGCACTATGAGGCAGACAGACACAATTAGCCACCAGCGGTTTGTGAACACAGTGGAGCATTTAGAATTTAAAGGGTCAGATATTTCCAGAGGCTGATGGACAGCTACAATCTGCTTGTAAATTGGATTAAACATTGTCAGGCTGATGTATCTGTATTTTAAGATGATTAGGTAGCTGTTTGTGGAAATCATCACATTGTGCTGCCCCCAGCTGTAAACTATTAAAAGTAGATTTGGAGACGTTTACTTTTCCAAGGTTTTGTTCACCACATTTACTTTCTCCTCTTCAGTTGTCTGTGCTTCCCAGCGTGGAAGGAGAGTCTCCCAGAGAAGAGACCTCTGACTCTGGACGTATTGACATTAGCGGCCTGAATCCTGGAACTCAGTACACCTACAGTGTTCAGCCCATGTACAACGGTCGCAACCGAGGAAACCCCATCACCCGCAATGTTGTCACTTGTGCGTATCACCATGCTTTAAACTGAATGTTTTTTTTAAATCATGTTGCCAAGATTAACCAGAATTGTTTGATCCTAGTGTGAGTCAACACAACAATTTCGAAACCATTAGGGATGCGTTTGTGCAAGATCTCAATGCCATGCAATCTGATTGTTTTATGTGTCATTGTATACTTTTCTTATGTGCAGCTTTGGCTCCTCCCACTGACCTCAGAGTGGTGTCCAACCCTAACACAGGACATCTAACAGTCTACTGGTTAGCCTCCATAACACCAGGTAAATATTGACTGAGCGCCCTACGCACATTTGGATCGTGCCAAGTCTCAACCTTGGCCTTTGATTGCTTTTTTTCCCATCAGAACAAATGTCTCTTCCAAGTATTTCCTTTTCATTTCTCACAGCTATTCATAAATTAAAAACAAAAGGAAAAGAAAACAACTCAACATTATGTTAAGTCTCCTCCAAATGTATCCTGTTCCTCCACATTCTCTGTAGGAATCACACAGTACAAAGTGACAAGCACACCGACCAACGGCCAGAGAGGAAATTCCTTGGAAGAGTTTGTTCCTGTGGATCAAGACTCGTGCCTTTTAGAGAACCTCAGTCTGGGCGTGGAGTACAACATTAGTGTGTTCGCTACCAAGGACCATTTGGAAAGTCTGCCAGCATCCACCATCATCACGCCAGGTACAGGTTATGAAGAATGAATTTATTCATGTTTAAAAAAAACAAACAGTTTTGTCCACAGAAAACACTTCAGAAATAAAAACGTCTGGTCCCGAGGGAAGAATGAGATTGGACTTTTAGCATTTAAGGCTGGGTTAAAGTCAAAGTAGAGCCACATTCCTGTCGACAAAAAGAGGACTAGGAATAGAATTACACAACAGTTAGTGAACAGATGGTAAAAAGTGGCTTTATAATATGAGGAGAAAATTGTCAACTTACACATTCAGAAAACAAAACACAATCTTCCTTTTTCAGTTCTGTGCATGTACAGCCTTGATTATGATAAACGCAGAAAAGCAATATTGTTCTTGTCACAAGGGAGTTCATGTATGAGGCCTTGGTTTAAGATGCAACAAAGTGTGCCTCTAGTGGGACAAAGTGGTATTACATGACACCATGGCCCAAAATGTCATTTTGAGGAGCAAAATCAAATGGTCAAAGTTCAAAATTCAGTAAAAGTGGGTAAAGATCTGAATACAACTATAGTACTAGGTAGTACTTCTCTCGAACATTTCTACCATCAGTCACTATTAGATATAAGGCAAAATCAAAATAAAGACAAATGTCTCATGCAGCTTTATTGTTATACTAACAAGAACACTGGCTCAGCTATCAAATGCATGGACATCACATTTATTGCTAATGTAACTTTTCAGCATGACCCGTAATGCACTGCCTACAATTTAATTTCTTTTAATCTGAATGTTTTTTAATTGAGTTTTTTTGTAATTATCCAGCATGATATCATTGATGTAATCATTTTTTGCTTGTCTGTCTAATTCTGCCTGCGCTTTGCAACGAACCTAACCCTTTCAGAAATCCCTGCACCAAGTCACGTTGACTTTGTCAACATTACTGACAGCACCATTGGCCTGCGCTGGAAGCCTCTGAACTTTACGTCCATTTCTGCTTACCGGATAACGGTAGTAACGTCAGGCAACAGCCTGCCAATTTTTCAAGACATGGTGGAAGCGTCTGCGGGTTATTACACGCTTCACGGTTTGGAGCCGGGCGTGGACTATGACATCAGTCTCATCACTGTTACAGAAGACGGAGAGAGCAAGCCGACTACATACACAAAGCAAACACGCGCTGGTGTTGGTAATTCTTTCACTTCATCAGTGGGAAGGCTTGGGATTTTATCTTTCACGAAGGAACAATTACAGTCCTTCTGGTTAAAAGGGGACATATTGTGTTTTTATTATATCATGTAGATTCAGGCTTAATGATACATTTCTTTATGTGAATATCTTCAGATGGTATCTGTCAAACTAACTTTATACACAAGTATTATTGAAAGCTTCTAATGCAATCCAGAACAACCATTAACGTTTGTTTGTGTCACTAGAAATAATGTCCCAATGTTAAACTCAGTATTTGATGAGAACCGAGGTTTTTCAGTTGAGTCTTCACTGAAGCAAACATAAAAGTGTATAAACTTTGTCGCTGCAGGAAGTCTATACTATAATATTCTGAATAAGACAGCGACTCAAACAAGTGCTGACAGTGATAAGAAAATTCGACCGAAATTCAAAAATGACTAATTACAGTACTTAGTCGATTCAGAATTTGCTTTTGCAAAACATAAATTACAAAAATAAAACGTCTGAAGAATGAAGCGGTGCTCACACACAAAAATCACGAAAAAAAGTGGGCTGGTCAGGAAGCTGACTTTAAGGGGTACAGTGTAGATTTTGCCTGCATGACACACAATATAAGATAAATAATATTTGTTTTTTAGTGTCAGAGTAAACAGTCTGAAATGAGCATAATATGTCTCCCTACATTTATCATAGGTGTCAATACATTTCAGAACATAAATAAAATGTCAACCTAAGTAAAATGTCTATCATTCCAAAGTGAATTTGTATTTATTTTGTATTCATTTTTATTCTCTAGTCCTAATGAAAATATCTTCTTCCAGCCATGCCTGCCCCCACTAACCTGCAGTTTGGAGGGGTGGGCCCAGACCACATTAGGTTGACATGGACGATCCCCAATGTCGCCACACCAAGCGACATCACCCGATTCGTCATCCGTTACCACCCTGTAACCACAGATGATGACATCAGGGAGGTCAATCTTGGCGGGGCCACCAACACCTTCTTGTTGCAGAGTAAGATAACATCCAGTGTACACTGTCTGCTGAACTGTCTCTAAGGCCTTTAGAGTCAATTAAAGAGTTATAATTTGCTTTCTACTGCTCTATGATGGTCTATTTTAACTAACCCATTCTCTTAAAGACCTGCTGCCCAACACGGAGTACCGCATCACTGTTGTGGGAGTCTATGGGGAACGAGAAAGCGAGCCGGCCACTGGGACTCAGAGGACAAGTGAGTAGTGACTCCAGTTTGCACCAGTGGTTGCCTGAATCAAGATCCAGCAGTCCAACAAGTCTTGTTCCTGTTTACTTTTTAGAGTAGATTTTGTATCATCAATCTGTATTAAACATTGCAATAAATACATCACTGTATTGATAACCAGGCAATTCAATTGCATATAATGTATTAATTACAGCCATTTCTGCACCCTTACAATGTTCAATAAGAATTATCTTTGCTTACAAGTTAAAATCCAAGTTAAAATGTAACTTCCGAACCCGTTTTGTCCAGCTCTGGACTCCCCGACTGGTCTGGACTTCTCTGACATTCAAACCACCTCCTTCACCATCCACTGGCTGGCTCCCACTGCTAAAATCACGGGCTACCGGGTGCGCTATCAGAGGACGAGTGGTGGGCGGTACAAAGATGAGAAGTTACCCCCAACCAGGACCCGCTACACTCTGACTGGACTGACACCAGAAACAGAGTACATGATATATGTGTATGCTGTCAGCAACAATCAGGAAAGTCTGCCCCTGACTGGAACACAGGCCACCAGTAAGTTCCTACCTTGCAATTTAAAGCTCAATTTTAATTATTTATCATTTGTAATATAAAATAACTTACTTCCTTTTCCTAATTTTCCTCTTCTAATGCGTTTCAGTCTCCGATGCACCCACTGATTTAGAGGTGACATCATCCACCCCCACCAGCATCACCATTCGCTGGGATGCCCCCTCCGCTCCGATAAACAACTATAGGATCACCTACGGAGGAGAAAGTACTTCTGATTTCATTTATAGTTTCCTTTAAACGTCAGAAAATTTCAGAGTTTCACACTCAACTTTTCTTCATTGTGTCTCAAGGTGGCGAAACTCCACAGGAGTTTATGATCCCAGGTACCCAGACCACCGCCACCATCAACGGGCTGCAGCCTGGGACTGACTACACTATCACGGTCTACGCTGTAACAGCACGAGGAGATAACCCCGCCTCCAACACCCCTGTCTACATAACTCACAGGACTGGTACAAAAATGTCTGAAATAAATACATAATGAAAATAATATAATTGTTGATGTGCTACAGTAAAATAATCTCCTTTTCTTTTTTTTATCCACTTTAGATACTGAGGCTCCTACCAGCATGAAACTTGCTGAAGTGAGTGACAATGCCATCACAGTGCGCTGGTCTCCTGCTAGGGGACCAGTCAGGGGTTACAGAGTCACAAGTGTCCCCAAGAATGGCTTGGGACCCTCCTACTCCGAGGTGGTGGCCCCCGGTAAGTCAGGCTGGGGAAAAAAACCCACTCACAACCAGAATAAACGTCAGCGGTCATTGAAATATGTGTAGTTAACTTCATAAAAAGTATCCTCCTCTTATTGGCTACTTTTTCTGTTTTCCTGTTGCAGATCAGACAGAGGTGACGTTCACAGGTCTGATGCCCACGGCTGAGTATGTCGTGAGTGTTTACGCCCTGGGAAGTGATGGACAACCCTCTTCTCCTGTGGTGGAAAATGCTCTCACCGGTTAGTTTTGTTCAATTAAGATATAACTTACCCAAGAAAAGTTCAGTGAAGGTCTGTTCAGGTATAGGTGTGAGCTACGTGTACTCAAAGCAGCAAACAGGGATGGAAGGAAAGTCTTTTATGATGCTTTTGCACGGTCTGACTACTGTCTTGTTTTCTCCTCTACTGTTAGTTTCTTGAGTCTCTTGGTGGCCTCTGCAATGATATTCATATTTATATCGTAACATAGTGCATAAAGAGGATGAGAGTGGGAGTCCAACGTTACTGTGGGCCGTTTTTGCCTATAGTAGGGGTGGAAGACTGCAATAGCAAGACAATGCTTCCTCAAATTCAAACTGATATTTTCAGATGAAAAAAAAAACAAAAACTCCTTTATCACTTTCAGTGGTCGGGTAACAGCCATTTAAATAGCTTGTTTTTTTTTAACGTTTCTTCCTCGTCACTGTGATAAGAATCTATTCAAGCTCTGATGAAATAAGCAATGCCTAATGAAACGTTTCATAAATTACATTTAAAGCAGAAAAACTACATATTTAAGCTCATCATACCCAAAACATATAATGCAGAGCAAACGTACAGAATATTGCGTAAGTCTCCTCGGAAACTTCTGCCATCGCAGTTCTCTTACCTGCATGCAATCATCTCTCTATCTTTTGGGATCAGACAGCGGATTGATCTGTTTGTTGATCGATATATATGTGTGCAGACAGTGATATCAAAAACTAAGTGCGAATTAGTAAGAATCCTTCAAATACTCCTTCAATTACTTTCCGTGAAACGGATTGAAGAACAGTTTATTATCAACACGTTTGTCATACTGTGGCACAGGCATGGTGGCCGGCTCTGTTGGAGGCTGGAGGCGATACTAATTTATTATTTGTGACTTGAAAATTCCAGCTTCCCAGTGCAAATCAAGCAAGCTAAATAAGATTATGTAAATTTGAAATGTTTCATGCTTTGCACTTTCTTGTCTGAAAAGTGTACAATTTGTAATTAGTGTCTGGGTACTTGGGACTGAAATGGTGCATGGACTACAAAAACATTCATAAGACACATAGAGACTTAGAACGATAAAAACTTTCCAATGAAAATAAAAGCATATCATAAATAATTAAAGAAATAAAAAATGCTGTTATGAGCCAAATTACAATCTGAATAGGTGCGTCTTCAGTGAATTGAAGCGGGTTAGAGAGGGACCGTAACTCGAGGTGCAGCGTGCTCCAGAGTTGAGAACCAGCTACTGCAAAGAGGCGATCACACTACTTTTTCTTTTTTCATCATTTTCACCACTTTTTCCTCCATTTCTGCAGCGATGGACCGTCCAAAGGAACTGGCCTTCTCTGACATCGACTCCACCTCCATGCGCATCTCCTGGGACAGCCCAGACGGCACAGTGACATCATACCGCGTCCTGTACTCCAGCTCAGAGGAGGGAGAGAGGGAGCTGCGTCCAGCACCCAGAGGCAACCAGGACAATGCAGTGCTGCGAGGCCTCCGCCCTGGGACAGAGTACACTGTTAAAGTCATCGCCCTCCATGGACAAAAACCCAGCACACCGTTAGTGGGAACCCAGGCCACAGGTAGAAATGCATGAAAACACTGTCACATGAATGAATTAGTGTGAAAACGTGAATGTAATGGTTTGTTATTGTGTATCTCTGTCTCAGTAATCCCTGCACCCACCAACATGGTGATCTCAGACGTTGGCGCATCTGTCTTCACTGTGTCATGGAGAGCTCCAAATGCACGCCTGACGGGCTATCGTGTGGTTGTCACCCCCAAGAACGTCAACAGCCCCGGGAAAGAGATGAATGTTGCTCCTGACAGCACTCGTGTTGTCGTCCCAGGGCTCATGGTAAACAGTCTTCTCCTTCTTGTCTGAATACTTCAATTTATTATTTGTAATACAGTCTGTAAATATTAGATGTATGTCTCTGTCCTGTAGCTAGCAACCACATATCAGATACAGGTCTATGCTCTGAAGAACTTTGTCACCAGTCGACCACTGGAGGGAGAGACAACCACCCTAGAGGGTAAGTTGTTGCAACATTATTTGATGTTTCTGGCTATCAATCAGTGCTTATTTATTAATCCATTTCTCTTCCCTCACCCCCTGTCA
The DNA here is from genome assembly GCF_033807715.1 of Cololabis saira. NCBI lineage: Eukaryota > Metazoa > Chordata > Actinopteri > Beloniformes > Belonidae > Cololabis > Cololabis saira. Next base: position 22,258,561 of record NC_084588.1, on the reverse strand, counting down.
ATGCAGAAGTGAGTCCTCCTCGGCGCGTGCGCATCACTGATGTTAAAGACACTTCTTTCACACTGGGTTGGCGCAGCAAAACAGAGCCAATCACTAGTTTCCTTATAGAAGTCACGCCCATGAGTGGGTCTCAGCCCACCGTCAGCAAAACCATCCCCAGAGAGGCTGAAACCTACACATTCACAGGTAGGATACAGAAAAACAATGTTAGTAAAATGCCTGTGCTTTTCTAAAGGGAATCACTATTGTTTAACATTTTCCATGTGCTTTTTAGGTCTCCAGCCAGGCACACTGTACTCTGTTAACCTGTACACTCTGAATGGAAACACAAGGAGTGCTCCCTATTACCTCAGGGTTGAAACAGGTATGAAACAGTTCACTGTTCCATCTTTGTGTTTCAGTAATATTCATAAGATGTGAATATAAGTCTTTCTGAAATATTGACTTGAATCTACTCTAGTTATGTTTCATCTTAATGTAATACAATTGGTGGAATCCCAGTTTGGACATAAACCAAAGAAAGTAATGGATTTTTCACATTGATCGATAGATTCTATGGGATTTCTTGCTTGTGTTTCGTCTCTCAGATGTAAGTCGCTTTGGATAAAAGCGTCTGCTAAATAACACTAGTAGTAGTAGTAGTAGTAGTAGTAGTAGTCAGAGGTGGACAGAGTACTCGACCCCAGTACTTGAGTAAGAGTACAAATACTACTGGTCAAAATTGAATCCGTTACAAGTAAAAGTAGCTCAGTCAAAATATTACTCGAGTAAGAGTAGAAAAGTACTTGCTTTTAAAGGTACTTAAATATCCAAAAGTAAATGCTTTTAAATTTACTTTAAGTAAAAGTAAGAGTAAGAGTAAGAGTACATTTCTTATTTTCCACATCAGTAAATTACTATATTTTTTCTAAATTAATTTAAGGATCTTTTAACTCTTGTTTCTGAGAATTAACTCTTTGAAACCAGCTGCACTGATGTGCTGCTTTTAGAACCACAATGCTATATAAAACCTGAAGAAGAAAAAAGAGCAGACCTGAAAGTAACGAGTACTTTTCAGCCTTCCTAGAAATTTACTTGAGTAAAAGTAAAAATATTTGTCTTGGAAATGTATTCAAGTAAGAGTAATAAGTACCAAAGAAATCTAATACTCAAGTAAAGTACAAATCCTCTGGATATGTACTTAAGTACAGTACTCAAGTAAATTTACTCTGTTACTGTCCACCACTGGTAGTAGTAGTAGTAGTAGTTGTAGTAGTAGGTATACTGTAGGTATTGTCAATAGCTCTTTTGACAGTACAGCAGCTCTATACACCCCCATGTGGTCAGAAGTGGTATTGCTACACTTAGTTGCTTTAATACAAATTGATATATGACTAATTAAGCCTTACATCTGACACAAACGCAGCCTGATACTGTGCTCATGGTTGATAGAAGCTGGTGTTTATTGTTTATTATTCTTTATAGTTAAACCAGTGGTTCAGGCTCCCACCAACCTCAAGTTTACATCTCTAAAACCCACCACCATCTCCTTCACATGGGAGCCTCCTGCCACACAAATCACTGGATACTACATCACATATGAGGAGTCAGGAAGAGCACCACAGGACCTCATCCCAAGACCCCACGCAGGCCAGACCTACGCCACCATCACTGGTATGAGCAAGTCAACCAGTCTGCTTTTACTGCTGATGTTATTATCGGAATTTCACATTCCTTGAATGAGACTGAAAAGAAAAGTTACATCTGGAGTTGAGGAGGATATAAAGCAAGAGTCAGGTTGAAACCATGAATCCACTATATGATTATTTGTTGTCCCTCAGGCCTGAAACCATCCACAGAGTACATCATCAAGATCATTGCCATCCAAAACACACAGAGGAGCACACCTCTGGTGGGCAAGATCAGGACTCGTGAGTATTCCCAAGATTCTGCTTTCTACATGAAATATAATGAGATTACGAGATGTGACAAAATACCAGAAAACTGAAAATAGTTCAAGCAAAAGATTGTATAAAATGTAAGTATTGAATTGCTGCTTTTATACGTTTAGTTGCTTTAATATGCCGTAACAGGCTTTGAGCTGAAGTGTGCAGTCAATCAGCGTTTGGCTCCTAAAAACATAATACTTTTTATATACTGTTGTTTTTTTTTTACTGTATTTTGAATGTCTTTATCAATGCCATTCAAAATACCTAAGTGTGTTTGTAACAATATATGTCAGACTTTGCTATATGGTCGTACCGCAACGATGCTGCGTATTTGAATGTTGTTGGCTGAAATATCTAAGAGTAGCTCTGCTTTATCTGCCCCTAGTCTAACCTGCTTGCTTCCCTAACCCCATGTCTCCTGCCAGAGCCAGATCCCTTGCTTCCCTTGCCTCTGCCCCAGCCCCACCGCCCTCCTGGCCCAATGGATGTGCCCGAAACTGACAACAGAGTCCCGATAGGGGGCAATACCCAGGATGAGTTTAGTGGTCAGTACATAGAGAGGGAGTACAACGGAGACGGCGGGAGAGATAACGGAAACCCCCGTGAGCAAAGTCGTCAGCCCCTGGTCTTTGTCCCCCTCCCTGATGCAGAGGGCCGCAGAAAGCCCGTAGTGATTAATGTGCCCATTGGATCCATACTTGATATGAATGATACAAGACAGCCACAGGAGGTCCAAACTCAGACCTCCATCTCCTGGAAGCCATACAGTCAGAGTGATTCCTACCTGGTGTCCTGCCATCCTATCACACAAGTAGATGAGAAGATGTTTCAGGTAAGACAAGATAAGCCCTGTCCCTCTCATTATTATGATTATTTTAGGAGAAATTCCTCATTAAACAAGGACAGATCATCATTTGCTCTCCCTATGCAGATCCGCCTGCCAGGCAGTGCCACTACCGCCACCCTGATAGGACTTACCCCTGGAGAAAACTACAATGTGATTGTGGAGGCACTGTTGGGCGCGCTCAAACACAAGATCCTGGAGCAGGTCGTCACAGCCGGAAACACAGGTGGGCGTCCTGCAGCAACTGCAAAAATAGATACAAATTCAGTCAAAATTAAATACCGCAAAGGGCTCATGAGCACAGGGCGGTTACATTGGGAGTTTTTTAGGTGCAGGTGATCCAGAATTACCTCAAACTTGACACTATACTTCAAGAAGTACTTTGAAATTGTGCCATTATTTCTAAATGCAGCTCTTCTATAGCAATAAAACCTAAATTACAAGGAAACAGATGAACAGCGTGGAATGTTTTTGCTGTATGTTCACCTGTTCACCTGTATCTATGATACTGCCGAAAAATATAATTATTACAATGCTAATGAATTTTTGTTTTCAAGTACATCACATTACTGTTTTTAATCACATTTCTTCATCTACTCTCAGTCCCAAATGCAGTTCCTTCCGGCAAAGATTCTTGCTACGATGCCTTTAGTGCGACCTACCACGAGGTCGGTGCTGAGTGGGAGCGGATGTCTGAGACAGGCTTCAAGTTGTGGTGCCGGTGCTTGGGTCTGGGCAGCGGTCACTTCAGATGTGATTCATCTAGTGAGTCTTTGGGATATGTCAAACATTTAAAAACATGGAGAACATAGGCGTATTTAGAACTTGAATATATTTCACCTGAACTCTAATATTTTTTCTGTATTAGAGTGGTGCCATGACAACGGTGTCAACCACCGCATCGGCGACCGATGGGACCGCCGTGCAGAGAACGGCCACTTAATGAGCTGCACTTGTCTGGGAAATGGCAAAGGAGAGTTCAAGTGTGAACCACGTAAGACATCTTTATTTCCCAAAGACACATTCAGTGACCGTCTCTTGATGCTCAGGGGGTTGCATGTGAACTTTAATGTGTACATCGATCCACACAGATGAATCGATGTGCTTTGATGATGGCAAAACCTACCAGGTGGGCAGCCAATGGCAAAAGGAGTACCTGGGTGCTATCTGCACCTGCACATGCTTTGGAGGACAACAGGTAAGACTTTCTGATTTCATGTCAGAGGTCATAAGAACTGTTTTATTATTAGGTAAATGAAACATAACTTAATCCACATCTGTGTATGTTTTATCACATCAGGGATGGCGATGTGAGAACTGCCGCAGACCAGGATCTGATGACGATGTGGGTGTGCTGGAGCCTGTTAGATATGGAGACAACCAACTGCGCAAAGTGAGTAGGATTCTTTTAATGTCTGCTTAAATGGTCATTTTGGGCAAATATTTTGAAAAATATGTGGAAGATTATCAAATATGTATCAGAAATGTCTCAAATATTACCACTGCTCTTGTTCCAGAACATCCATTGTCCAATTGAGTGCCTCCGACCTGAACTGCTGGCAGATGCGTTCATTCCTAAAAACTCCCAGAAATAATGGATCATCCAATTTACATGTGCTTTGCCCCCTCACCGTCCAGTTGCTGCACTGTCTCACCTTGTAGAAGCCACGCCGTCTTTGACTGAAGCTGCGTTTTCATGTTTCTGACACGTTTATATGCTACGCTGCACTGCTGTCCGATCAATCCTGATCATTTTCTCAAGCCAGTCTTTTCACTGTCGTAATTTTCTGTTGATCGGCAAACCAAATAATGTTCTCCCACATGCTTTTCCTTGAACGCAAATAGAAGGTATGTAGGACTTTTGGTCGAACTCATGTACTTATCAAACTGACATGGGTTTTATTTTATTTTATTTTTTCCAATTAAAAATATTTTTGAACCATTCCTGACCAAAAAACAATCATGTCATGAAGTAATCACTGTGTTTAAGAATGTTTCACTTGTCCATGAAAATGTGTTTTTCTTTTCCACAACCTTCTCCTATAACTCGGGCTGTGTGATTGACATTCTGGTTTCTATTGTCTTTTTACTAATTTATCCTTTTAATCTCAATTTATGAATGTGTGAACTAGTTTGTGAGAATGTGAACTGGTCTATTTTTGTACTTTGTTGTTGGTGCCAAAGTTGTTTCTACCGTTGACAAAAAGAAGTCCCTTATTTTAATAAAGCTGGAGAGGTCCTGACATGTAATCTTTGTAATATGTGTAGTCTTTTTTTCATAAGCCGTGATGTGTAGGTTGCAAGTTTATTAATCATTACACAACACAGTCTTAAGCGTTAAGTTGTTCACTCAGAGCTTCAACATCCATGGATTCACATCTGGCAGGATGCTTCTGTGTAGTTTACCTCTTTTATCCGACAACCCACCAAGAAAAAATTACAAAATGAGTGGCAATGTGGTTTTTTTTTTTAATGCCACCACTTTTTGGCCATTTTTTTTTTTTTTAATATTAGAAAAAAATCTCTAAAATTCAAAATGAAGTTATTTAGTTATTTTGTTTAATTTTATTCTTATGTTGAACAAGTCAATAGTAATAGTCTACTTTTTTTGAAATTTTAGTTACTCAAAACCTAATTGGTATAATTAATTATTTAAATAATTACAATTTATGAAGACTTGCAACACAAATGAAATAATTAAAAATATGTAGTAAAGAAATGATCAGGAAACTGCACAAAGATGACTTTTTCTACAAACAAATCTATCATTTATGACCTCTGACCCAACAGCTAATGTGTAGGATGGGACTTGATGCAGATGATTACACTCAAAAAGCACGACCACAAACCTATTTCCTTTTTTTATCCCAAAGTTAAAGGGTCCACAATGTAAGGAAGTGAAGATTCTTGTTGGTGCATCTGTGTCAGTCACGAGGGATAATCCGGATTAAACTGCCCGATTTAAACCCAACAAGTCCAAGAGAAACGCTGAACTGAAAGTGAGTTTATTTATTCGGCGAGGAAAAATCTAAAAAATTAAAGATATAATATAAATGTGGTGTATCAAAGCGATTGCACTGCTGGGAGCCAAGAATCATGAACTGAATCAGGAACAGCGTTTGAAGATTTTGTTTGAGAAGGAAGAAACTATTCAAAGCACGAAGAGTTCGAGCCATAAAGCTCAGACAAGCATGACATAAGAAGGGTAAACAGGAAAGCAGCACACACATCCAAAGACAATACAAAAGGTAATTGAGGGTTAATTGACAGTGAATCCACCATATCAGTGACAAATATAACATACAGCTGCAACTGAAGCAAAACCATCATAAACATAGTTAAAATGAAAGGCCATAAAACAGACCTCACAGATGCTCCTTCTAGCTTGAACATCAACTCTTCGGCTGCACAGAAAAGTCAGGCTAGAAACCTGAGGCCAGCGTGGCCTGAAAATATTCTGTTAAGGACTGCAATTAACAACAGGATGAAACTGATGTGTGTGTGTGTGTGTGTGTGTGTGTGTGATCTAATACTGTTAGCTGCAAAGTTAGATCCCTAAATATCCTCACATTTTCTTGAATGGTTGAGCCTACATTGATTGGAAATCCATCCAATAAAACACAAACAAACCATTCCAGTTGTGACTGAAGGAGTTGCCCGAGTGCACAAAGATCAAAAGCAGACAGAAAATTCACAAAGTCATGACTTTATTTCACTTCAACAGTTGACTGACCTACAATGAAGATAAACAGTAACTGTGTGGTTCATTCATGTTAGGATCGTAATCCAGTAATGGAGTTAATGTGTTACAAAAACAGTATTTAAGATGTTTACACTTTAACATGAAAACAAGAGGAATGTTTGTCAGTAACGCTAGGAAATGTTTGACTCCGTAGTGTTGCTCAGTGGTGGAAGAGTCGGCGGTTGGTGTGCACCAGAGTGATGCCCTGCTCATTGCAGGCATTGATCACAACCTCGTCAGCAGCAGAACCCGCTGGAGCTGCCACGTACTCAACGCCGCTCTGCACGCACACAGAGAGCAAAAAGATGCAAAGACAGATGATTAGTCTGCGGTGAAGTGTAATGACATTCCTGCATCCAAAGAATTACAGAAAATGAATGCAGACTATTCTGCCCTCAAAGTTCGGTTGATATCAGCACATGTTCAGTGTTACATATTTACCCGTTTGGCCCGATCTATGTTGTCTCTGAAAGGAAAGAAGGCATCAGAGCTGACAGCGACGGCCTGAAGAGAGCTGATCCAGTTCTTCTTTTCAGTGTCTGACAGAGGCTCCGGTACCTCGTCGTACATCGACTTCCAGACTGCCAAGTCTGGGCCCTTCAAGCAGAAAATACACACGAAAGCAGAGTTTTCCCATTTACTTTAACTTTCAAACCTTACAGTTTGTGATAACACAGGACACGGAAACTCTGACATCACAGATCAGATGTGGTCTGTGTGGATTTCTCCTAACTCATCTATCTGGTGAAGAAATAAAGTAAAAATGATTTGTAGCCACAGAGAACTTACGCATGTAGATGTTTCTCCATCCTAAATGGACAGAGGTGCACTTTGTACACAGAGTATGTACTTTTTTTTCCAGTCAAGATTGTATGCGCTACTCCAAAAAAGTCTTGATATGCTCCAGACAAGAATTTAGGCTTAAAATTCCGATTTGAACAACAATGTAAAGCAAACATAAATACCTGTCTTTAGTGCACACAAATTAACCCAAGACTCATACACATTAAGGAGAAATATCACCAAGGTTTTGTTAGGAAACTAACTTTGAGTGCATGTTTCCAATCTCCTCACCTGTCCAATGGTGTCGCTGACATACTGATCGATGGCGTTGGCCATCTCTGCTCGCTTTACACCGCTGCGAAACTTCATACTTAGGACCCGAGGGTTGTGTCTCAGCCACCAGTTATCAGCCTTGTCACCCGCCAGCCGGGTGCAGTGGATCCGGGACTGTTGCCCAGCACCGATACCAATGACCTGCATGTCGCAGACGATGGAGAACATCAGAAAACTTTCCATTCCATTCATTCAGACACCCTCTTCCTTTCATCTGCCTCTTCTTACCTGTCCGTCTTTAGCGTAGCAGACAGAGTTGGACTGAGTGTACTTGACAGCGATGGTGGCCACGGTGAGGTCACGAACAGCTTCCTCAGAGAGCTTGAGGAAACAAACAAGAAAACGATGAGTGCTTTTGAGACTGGTTTATTTTTGTTATGTAAAAAAAAAACAAAAGCAGTGACAGACAAAGTAAAAGTACTCCACCGTGACTCACCGAGCCCTTGGAAACAACATTGTTGAAGAATTCTTTATCGATCAGCGCTCCATTCCTCTTTTGCTTAAGATAGAGGCCGAACAGCACTCTCACTTCAGCGTCATCAGGCTCGTATTCTGGATCCATCTGGGAGGAGGCACATGGGATCCATCAATGCAGTCTGATTTTATAATCACTGATATCAAACTTAAACACCTAGAATTGGTTAAAAGCCATATTTTCCGGCAACTTCTTTTGGTTTAAATTCTTCAAGCGATTCATTTAAAAACAGGCTTACACGTAGTCATAATTCTGGCTAAATTTTACAACATCGAGGAGGCTTCCAACCATGAGAAGTATTACGATGTTTTAAAGAGGCCACATTTATGTGGATTAATGCAGTAAAGCTACCAGAGTCAGACGAGCAACTTGGAATTCTGTCAAACCTGAAACAGCATACATCATTCTGATTTTTGGAGTCTATTATTAGCAGCTTTTGAGGACGTCAACTTGTTCACAAAAAATAACCTGCAAAAAAAAAACAAAGCTCCTCTGACCGCAGATCAAAGTTTTTAGGGCTCAGCAATAAGCCTTCAACATATGCTGCAGCAGACTAGAACTGTAACTGGGGTATTTGGTACAATATTGACACATATATACACACATTTCATTTTTGACTCATATTTTCAATACTTATATTTATCATTTTTTTCATTTTTGCAGTTGATGTAATATTTCATATTGATCTATATCTCTTATTGGAGTTTCCTTGTACGATGTATAATGGCAAAACAGATTTTAAATCTAATTTCCCACATATTCAAGCAGTGAAAGCTTGAAAAAGAATTTAAAAAAAAAACAAACCATAACAGGAAGTCAAAGGTTTAAGACAAACCTGCATCTTCCAAACTCTGCTTGAGTAAAATCCGAAACACTGCTCTCACCTGAAGCACACAGTAGTTGCCATTTTTCTTTTTTGAGAGGATTTTGAGCGCCTCCTCCTCATAACCCGGAGCAATGATGCCATCTGAGACCTGAAAGTGAGCAATTTAAAATATGTTTTGGAAGTATAATATTTAAGAAAAGAAATTAGAAAAAATAAAAACCCTGAAATGTTCTTTACCTCTCTAGATATAATCTTGGCAGTGGGGACGTCACACACGTCAGACACAGCAATGAAATCTCCAAAAGACGACATCCTGTCTGAACCTGCAGGCGTCGAAACAGTTTGATTACAATTCCCCGTACAAATACTTAAATACAAAACAAACAAAATACTTCGTATAGAGCGGCTCAGTGTCTGACCTCGTGCTCTTGCGTAAGCTGTGGCTAGCGGAGTGAGGTCCTTCAGCATGTCATGCACCATGCACACTTTAGCCTCCTCGTCAGTCAGAGGAACTCCGACGGCAGCTCCTTCAGAGAAGGACGTTAAACAGGGTTGAAGGAGGAGGTGAAACAGCGTTCAGATCTAAAAGCAGTGAACTCAACACGTGCAGTTAGAAGTAACAAAACAAATTCATACGGACAGTTGGAAGCTTTATGCTTAAGTTGAAAAATCAGCAGGAATATATGGCAATAACATGGAAATGCACAAACTTTTGTCAAAAAGGAAAATACTCTCTTGCATGTTAGTGGACAAAATCAGTTTTAATTCAAATTCAGTTAAATTTCTATGCTGTGCAATCTTCAATCTCATGCACACATAATTCTTACAATCCTGCACACTAGCTCACAAGATTTATTTTTACCCAACAAAGTTTAAAGGTAGGGTAAGTTATTCTACAAAGCTTCTGACCCACAAGACTTTGTCAAATTCAGATGATATTTTTCCACCATACCCGAGCTTCCCATCTCATCAGTACTCTGTTTCAAAAGAAAGAAAGAAAGAAAAAAAGTCTCAGGAGAGTTCATGATGAAGTTTTTGCCCTGGAAGTACTGGAAGAGGGCTTCGATCCCAGTTTTGTGTTAATATCTTGTTTCAATTGCTTTCTTGTTAGTATACGACAAACTTGATGATTGCTGGACCAGTATGGAGTACAAAAATCAGCAGCAGCCAGTATGTGGTTTTCAAAATGGCCATTTTACTAAGATGCTGTTTCTTCTGCAAGCTCGTTTTCCATTTTCATATAACAACGTAAGCTCTGGTTTATTATTTCATGGTGACTGATAGGGGTGGGTTAAAAATATCGATATATCGATATTTCATCGATATACATGTGTAGGAACGATTATCGATACATAAATCCAAGTATCGATTTAAAAAAAAAAAAATAAATAAATTTAAATCCCGATTTTTTCCCCCCTATTTTATCACCCAGTGCTCCTTCCTAAGTTAGTCCTGGTAATTGCTCCCTCTAACAGCCCCGGGAGGCCCTGCAATGAGCTCAAGTCTCCTCCTTAACCTGAGGAGTGAGCAGGCTGCTTCTTTTCACCAGTCAGGGTGGGGCTTCTCTGGCCAGACGTAGCGATGGAAGGATCACGTTATTAATAATAATAATAATAATAATAATAATAACTTGCATTTATATAGCGCCTTTCAAGGAACCCAAGGTCGCTTTACAGATCATAGGCCTTTTTCAAAAAGGAAAACCAAGGACTAACAAAATTCCGTTATTGTAACTAGAATATCGATATCGAATCGTATCGGAAATCGTATCGTCTTGGGACCTAGTGTATCGGAATCGTATCGGGAGGTCAGTGATGATACCCAGCTCTAGTGACTGAGGAATACTTGTGCATTCATCTAGGCAATACTATCCATTTGTCCAGCATCAATTGCACACTATTTTAATTGAACCAGGATGTTCTATCCTCATCATTTGATATCACAAAATTCAGGCCCAGTACAGGGAATAAACCATTCATTTTCTACTGAAAGTTTACAGATTTTTGCTATCCCTCTGCAACTCTTGCTGAGCCTGGGTGTAAACGACTCTTCATCTTACCAGCAGGGCTGACGTGCTTGAAGGAAGTGGCGGCAGGCATGCCAAGGGCACTCTTCAGCTCTCTGACCAGCTGCCAAGCATTCAGAGCGTCACAGAGGTTGATGAAGCCGGGAGAGCCGTTGACCACTGAAAGAAAAGGGACAGGAGTTCAAATTAAAAGGGCTTCAGCAAATCTGTGCTAACTACCGTTCTAAAACATACACTCCCGTCTGTCCTTCATTACAGATAATATTTACTTTTTATATCACTAAAGCTGCTGTATAAGCACCGCTCCAAACTGGTCGGTTAATTTGATCAGAAAACCTGCTTTCATTTCTAATCCAAACCTTTGTTACACTGGAGACTTTTTATTTAATATAAATAAATGTTAAAAAAAAGAAAATTAAACAGCATTTAAGCAGACCTGTTCACTTATATGGAAGCCATTTAAGTAAGTATGAAGAAATGGAGCCGCTCGGTGGCGTAGTGGGTTAAGCAGTGGCTCATATACTGAGGCTACAGTCCTCCTGCAGCGGTCCCAGGATCAAATCCTGGCCTGCGCACCTTTACTGCATGTCATCCCCATTCTCTCCCTCTACCCCCTTCCTGTCTCCAGCAAAGAAACCACCTCCAGTTTAAAAGAAAAGAAAAAAAACATACAAACAAAAAAACCCAACACATTTTGAAGTAGTGATGCACAGATTGTTCGGTAACCGAAATTGTTCGGCCGAAAATGTAAAAAAAAAAAATCACTTTCGGTGTTCGGTGGAATAAGTGGGGAAAAAAAACGAACAATTAATAACGGCGTTGTAAAATAAGGAAATAGACTGGCCGCTCCGTCCCGTAACGTTGCGCACTACATAAATCGTTGGCCAACCAAAAACTAACCCCATAAGAATTTTACCTAACATTCACCAGGAGGTGGAACCAAAACAAAATAAAGCTGGGAAATTAAAATTTTTTAATTTTTTTATGTTCAATAAATATTTTCTACCTTGTAATTTTGTAAAAGATTTTTTTCTTTGAAAAGAATGCCTAAATCAAATGTATTTGACTTATGCAATGGTGAAAAAATTGGCAAAATAAATGAAAAACTGCTGAAGAACCATGTTCGGTATTCGGCCAAGTGTTTATTATTATTTTTGGTTTCGGTTTCGGCCACAAATTTTCATTTCGGTGCATCACTATTTTGAAGACATATCCCTGAAGACAAACATTTGTCAGCTGAGGCAGATGTGGTGTGTACCTTTGAGAGGAAGCTCTGAGCGCAGGGTGTAGATCTGGGCGGGTGCTTGGTGGGGGTTCATGCCGTAACGCAGAGGCAGCTGGGAGACACCGCGACTGTACTGTCCACGGAAGTAGTCGGATATGGCCTCGTCATATTGCGCTGTGTGTGTGAAGGCCTTAACGGGAATTAAAACAGACGTATCTCATAAAGATCAAAACAATAAACATTCACAAAGCAAGACATCCATTTCGTTAGCCTCATAGCATAATTGCCTAAGTTGCATTTGAATGTCTTAAAATTAGGCAATTATGCTATGAGCCTAACGATTTGTCAAATGTGTTTTGTATGCAGGAATCACCTGCAAAATGTTTTTTTACACAACATAATTCAAATGTAATTACATTTTGATTTAGACTCAGCAGTCAGTGCAGGTGAGAGTTCAAGAGGCCAAAAAATCTTTTAAACTCTGTGACCCCAACATATATTTCAACATTTGTTATAATAAGTCTCCTCTGGACTCTAGACCGACCCTTCACCTCTGTGCAAACACCTAAACCACAACAGGGAGACACAGCAACAAAGCCTCCTGTGTCATCTTCCCTCTGGCTGTTTGTCTGGACCAGACTCAACTGAGGTACAGGTTGGAGGTACGAACTACAACTTCTTGAATCGATTTAAAAAGGCAAGATGTTGGAGTAATATAGAAAAATGTAAATATAGACCGATTTGACTTACCAAACCAAATAATCAAGACTAATGTACACTTACCCGCATAGACATGCTCAGACATGAGTTTCCCTCTTATTCCAAACTACAAGTCTTCTTTCACAAATCCAGTTTAGACTTGAATACGTCTGAGCGTTAAACACTAGCACATATGGCTTACTTTAAAATTGTATTTTTCAGCTCAGTATCATTAGAGAGTATCAGGAAATAATCTGGCCACACATTTTTTCCAATATTTCCTCAAACTTGTTACTATACTTGGAAAGAAATGTTTCACAGAGGAATATTTTCAGGATCCTAAAAAGACTTACAAATAATGAGTCAGCATCATCTCAACCACTCGTTCAGTCAAATGTCAGAATATGTTGAATGATGCCGATATTGTCTTTTTAAAGATGAAGTTAAGAAATTCAAACAAAGTTTTGCATCCTGTTAAGCGTACTGAGCTGTTTAACTGTTGAGAAATGAATTGATCTACGGTTAAAAATGTTTATATAAAAAAGGAAAACAGCACGGTGGAAAAGATGTTACACAACTGGCTCTGCATCTGTACCACTTTATTTATAACTTTATGTCAAATGCCAATTCATTTTCAACTCACTTCCCCTGTTCAAAGCCAACAAATTCAAGCATGTTCAATCTCAAAAGGTGTACTAGGAGTGTTGAGTCTCAAATAGAGAAGATAAAACCCTCCAGTGTTGATGTATCCAAACGATGGCCTGAAAATCTAAAACTACTACTTTATTTCTACCACCTGCAAATTAAAAATAAAGAAAAGAGACTGACTTTGAGGGCCAAAGTCCTGCGTGTTTCTTGGGTTGTATCTT